>NC_067157.1:14078367-14378367 GCF_903995435.1 Acomys russatus | reverse complement strand
ATTCGTCTGTAGAGATGTAGGCGCTCCATATGAACATTACGGACCACAAAAATCAGAAGAAGCAGGAAATAAACTACAGGAAATGGAGTTACAGATGGTTGTGATTTATAATGTTGGTGCCAGGAATTAACCAGAATCCTCTGGAAGAGTGCACTTAGCCACTGAGCCATCTCTTTAGTCTTTTGTTTTTCTAGTGGAAAATCTGCATTGGAGATTTGGCTACAAAACAAAAGTTTGGAAAATATAACCTGTAAAAATATTTGATTAACAAACATGTGCAGAGAAACTAATGTTATACCAGCTCTACTATTTATCCTGTGTGCTGTAATAAGGTTCAAAAAAAAAAATCGTTTTGTACTATTTGCTGGCCTGTGACTTGGATTTTCACAAAGGGAAAATAAAAAGAAATTAGAACAAGCTTCAGGTTTTCCTTCTGCAAGATTACGTTTTGTTGCAAAACATGTAGGGACAATTAAATTTGAAAATAGGAGACATCTTAGCTACTTACATTTTTCCTATAAAACCATAACGTAAAAAATATACCATTCTATAGCCACAAGAACAAAAACTATTATAATTCACAATAACCCATATCATTTTATCAGGTATTCTCCCCCCAAAAGCCTTTTTTGTCTCTGAGATGTGCTTGTCTTTACTCTGGTCAATTAAGCTTATAAACATCACCCAATGTTTATTTTTTAAAACCTAAATGTGATTTAGATATAGAGATTATAGTGATGGTTAAATTGAAAGTGGTTTAATGACTAACACAATACATTTACACGGATGCTGATGTAAAAATAGTAAAATGTAATTTTTGTTTCTGAATTTCTAAGTTTCACTGAAAGGTCAAATATACTTTCTCTTTAAGTTCATCAACAAATATTTTAAAATGAATAGTGTTAAGACTAGAAATCTTACCATGTTGCTTTCTATAACTTCTGATGTATACAATTGTCTTAAGATGGGAGAAGGCACATTCCAAGGAAGGATAGAATGCACAGCTTATCACTTGGATTTTCACAGAAAAAGGGGACCATTTCTGGGCAAAAAACAAAAAAAAAGAGCTCACTGGAAAATTTGAGATTTCAAGATGATCTGAAGTCACTTAGTTAATTTGATTTGTAAACTATGAATATCTAAGAATTTTATTTTTTCACTTCAGCCTCGCAACTTGCTCTCTTTTTATTCCCAAACAATCAAACAGCCAAACGACAGCAAAATGTGACGTTAGGAGAAGGTATAGAAAATAGGAAAAGTGGATCCTTTTTCAACAAGAACTGCATTTTAGCCTGAACCTTTCATTTAGCACAAAAGGTCACTATTTTAAATTACAAAAGAAAAACAAACAGTGAGAATTAATTGCTATGGGTTTTCTGGTTCCCTTAAAAAAAAGAGAGAGAATGTGATGATTATTCGTGGACTGACCATCCTCTTCTGCGTAGATGGAGAGGTAGCCCTGATTTGCGAAACTGTTGTGCAACTCCACTAAATTCCACTAGTGTTTTCTGTATATATACTTTGAAGATGTTTGTACAGCGTTTTCTGACTCTTTTATACACATACAAAGACCTGATTTCTTTTTAGCTTTTTATTTCTTACAAAAGTGAAGTTGAATTCAATGGAGAATGTAATGTCTGTGTAGAAAATGACGGCCCACAGTGCGCGGCAGAACCTGTAAGACAAACTGAGCGGATCGGGTCATCGCCTTTCCATTTGTTGGGCTTTAGGGTTGGCACTGGCTATTCCATGAATAGGAACAAGGCAGGCAACACAAAGGCTAAAACAAAGAACCAGAAGCAAAGTGTGGAGGGAAGAAAGAAAGGAATTATGAGGTCTGTTTTTAAGCTCACAGTCGGAAAAAGAGTAGAAATTCATACTAGAATTTATCATGCAAATTACTATGTTAAGTATGTGTAAGAGGCCTAACAGGGAAAAGTGAAAGATTCATCAATGAATACCAAGTTAGAATTAGAACTACATTCTGGTGCGCTAGTGCATAGCGGGATGACTTTTGAAAAAAGTGATAATACTGTGAAAATTCTAAAAAGCTACAAGGAAGGATTTCAAAGGGTCACCAGAAAGAAACGATAAACGTGTAAGGAGATCAGCATATTTATCTTGAGTTGAAAATTACACGACATGACCATTCATCCGCACATCACACAGTGCCCCGTAAATGTGTATGATGTGTACAATTTGAAATACTTACTTTTGTTTCAAACTATAATTAACTTATAAACAAAAGTTGATTCTACGTGAGTCACTGACTCAATGGAATTAATGTTCATTATTCATCTGTGAAAATTTAAGTATTTATGCCACAACTATTAGTGAATATATATACATACTTCCAAGTCGTATATGTAGTATGAAGTTGTCCAAAACACATGTCTCATTGGTATGCTGTGATTCACACCTGTAATCCCAGCACCTGGGAAGCAGATAGAAGATAAAGGTAGTTAGTCCAAGGCCAGACTGTTGTATAGTGTTGGAAAACTATGCACAGTGGCTTCCCCCTGGGGCGGGGGAGGGGCTTGCCAGGCCACAAAGTAAGAGTATACAGGCAGTCCAGATGAGACTGAGGTCAGACTAAAGGGGAGGAGGGCTTCCCCTTTCTGAGGATTAGGGGAGGGGGAGGGAGGATAACGGAGGGAGGGTGGAACCAGGAGGTAACAAGGAAGGGGCCTACAATCGGAATATAAAGTGAACAAATTAAATTTTTTAAAATAAATAAATAAATAAAATAAGAGAGGCTATTCAATGAATCCTTGGATATATACATTTACTTACAAATTAAAATATCTTTACCTACTTTGTGAATACTGTGTCGCAAAGAAATAAAAAAAAAAATGGAATATTGTAATCTCATGCTAAAAGTTTGTCTAATATCTTTAGTCACCAGGAATTAAAGCATCTTCCTGAGTAATGTGTGGCCTTAATTCGGGCACATGTTGAGTGCCCTCGTGCTGTATTCAGACCTGTGCATAGTCTAGTGAAAAGTAACAAACAAACAACCATAGCCAATGATGAACCTACCCAGTGAGCGGAAGGTAGGGCGTGCTGTGGAAGGAAACCAGAGCAGAATATCCAATACCAGAGTTGTTCAGCTATAGAGAGGGGTCATTTGTTTTGCAATTTTACATAGAAGAGTGGTGAGGAATAGTCACTGTGTGCTCAGACTTGAAGGCCAAAGGCAGTCCCTCCACGAGTTGGGTATCTATCTTGTGAGAGATAGCTGTTAAGTCAAGGATAGCTGCAAGGTTTTCCCGCTGAGAAAGTAGATGGGTTTGTCATTGATGAAGATTAAGACTGTGCATAAGCAGGTACCAAATCCACTGCACTTCCCCTGGGTTTGCTCCTTCAGACTGTTTAACATCCTTGCTTTGCTTGCTGCAGCGGAGCCTCAGGTCTCCCATTTTTTCCCCCTCAGGCTATATCTATCCTCTTTGTCTTCTACCTGCAATCAGCTCCTACAAAACTTTCTTTCACTAAGACACTCTCTCTTCTATCTCCCACTCTAAGTCTCCACTGTCTGCAGAAAAATGCCACATATCTGCCTCTTCCTGCCACTTCTCTGCCTTCATCACTTCTGCTGTTTGTCATAAGGTTGTCCCTGACACAGCCGTCTTGTTCTTCAACCTCACTCCCCAAATTTATTTCTTGTTCTAGTAATTTTAATAATTTAAATTAATTCACCTTCTTCTCCCATGCCGGTCTTTGGATTTGAGCAATTAACATATGGAAATTAAGAAGCTTGTCAAAGTCTTTAAAATGTTGTCAAGGCTGAGGCAAGTAACAAAAGTCTTTGTAAATAAAGTGAGGTTTAAAGCCAGAATACAGAATGCATAAACTGCTGTAGATTAAAAGAACTCACATATTGTCCTGAGAACATTTGCTACTCACAGAGGGACGGGGTGTCCTTGAACCCTTGAACACATGGACAAGGAAGAAGGCTTCAAATAATATCTGCATTAAAAGTCTCATTGAGTGAAGTGATATTGGAAATAGCCATTGGTTTATGGAGCCTACAAGCAAGATTGTCCCCTCCAAAATCAAGCAGTGGGGGACAGAAGGAGATAATAGGTGAAAAACATCTGAGAGAAGAAAGAAAACTCATAAGCCTGAGCTGTGATAGGCATACATTTTAAATTTATGCATTTAGTGTTGCATGAAAATTTCAAGTTAGAAAATTAATATAAAAGCTAATACAACTGAGAAAATTGAGATGCCTCATGGGACTGCCACCTAAGGACACTTTTATTGTTTATAGGTGATTAAGAAAAAAGTCATGCAACTGAAACAAAACAAGAGTAAAATAGAGATAGATAATCTACTATTAAAAATTATTCAGAAAAATCCAGAAAGAAGATTCATATTCCTAGAAATTTGTATTTTGAAAAAATATGAAATATCAAATGTGCTAGAATCTTGAAGAAACAAGAGGGAAATTCTTCTTAAAAGACACATGTATAAAAAGGCCAAGTACCACATGTGGCCAAATATAAAGAATAGAGAAGTGATTTGTTCATTTAGGAACACAGGATTTTCTTTTATTCAACACACCCTAAGCACAAATGGAACAATGTGGATAACTGAAAATAAAATACTGCTGAGTGTCGTCAGTGTCCTAATGTTGCTATAACTAGAATTTTAATATGACATTTCATAAAGGAATATTTTAATTTATAAATGTTACCTTTCCCACATTTTCATTGAATATTCTTATAAACACATTTAAAACCATAGAAAAGTAAGTGCTTTCCCCACTTATACCATATGTTTCATGAAGCTTTCATGATTTCAAAATGTTGTTCTGAGGAGTAGAAAGATCAAATGTCAAAAAATAATGGCTTGGAGTCTTTAAGTGTTTTTGTAACTAGACTAAACAAAATGTTTTAGAACAAATTGTCCTAATCTAAAACTATAAGGATGACATTTGATTTAGTTAATCTATTTAACTTGGGGGGGGTGTAATTTCTAAATATTAGTGAATTCTTTCTTACCTTTTCCATTAACACTTTATAGCTGCAACCTGCAGAATAGAGTTGTACAATCTTAGGGTCTTTGGATCTAGAAATAGTATCTGACTTTTTGGTGAATCAATGGATACATAATGAATTACTTATATGTTCCCTTCACTAAACAATATGTAATCCTTAAGCATGTGATACTGATATTTTTCCAAGACTTATGCCAGTCGTTCCAATGTAGGATAACTAACATCTAACTGATAAATATTACTTAGGTTTATTCTCCAGCACTAGAAAATTCTAATACAATTTTTTTTCATCTCTTACCTTGAAGATTCTCAGCCTGAAAACTCCAGTTCTAATGTGTTTGTTTCATTGAGGCAAAGCTAGCCTTGAACTTGTTAGGTAGCTGAGGCTGACCTTGTATTCCTGATCCTCTCCCCTTTACCTCACATGAGCTAGGATTATAATCATGCACAAATGCTCAGCTAGGACATTTACATATTTCTTTCCCATGGCAATCTCTTTCCCTCTGAATGTAGTTTGTCAAAAATACTTACATACATCCATACAAACACACACACACACACACACACACACACACGGGATATGTTTTCAAATTTTCCTAAGCTGAAGAAAGCAATAGAATCACTGGCCAGTTTCTTTTTTAAATTCTGGGAACACTGGACTTCCTGGAAAGCAGAGAACATTCATCTTACAATGTTACAATGCCTTCCAAGATATCTGAAAGTTTCCTCCACTATCATCTTAGCCAGAATCTGGAAACAACCTAAATGTCCCTCAACCACAGAATGGATAAAGAAACCGGTACATTTACACAATGGAATACTATACACTTATCCGAAACAATGAAATCTTGAAATTTGCAGGCAAATGTATAGAACTAGAAATGATCATCCTGAGTGAGGTAATTCATACCCAGAAAGACATGCATAGTATGTACTCACTTATAAGTGAATATTGACCAACATAGATGCCCTCTGGGAGACTCCCCACAGCAAGGGAAAAGGACAGGTGCTGGGACTCACAGGTAGGCTCTGGGTGGAGTGCTGAGAGTAGTATGGAAGAGTGGGAGGATAGAAGGTCTCAAAGGGTTCAGGAACCACAAGGAGACCATAAGGCCTGCAGATCTGGACCCAGGAGGGCCTGCACAAACTGTTGTACCAACCAAGGACAATACATACAGTGAACCTAGACCCCCCGTTCAGATCTAGCCAATGGACAGTTCATTCTCCACGGTTGTTGGAGAGCAGGAACTACCTCTGACACGAACTCTGGTGCCCCCAATTTGATCACTTCCCCTTGGCAGGGAGGCCCTGGGGGCACACAGAGGGATGCAGGTTATCCTGATGAGACCTGATAGGCTATGGTCATATGGTGGGGGAGGAGGGCCCCTTCTGTCAGAGGTCTAGGGGAGGGCAATAGGGTGGAAAGGAAGGGAGGGTGGGAACAGGAAGATACAAGCAAGCAGTTAACAATCGGGATGTAATATGGATAAATTATAATAAATTTTAAAAAAGAAAAAAAGCTATCTGAAAGTTTCACATCCATAGACATTTCAATATTAAATTAAACAGGATACTTTGAAGGTGTACCCCTCTTTCTGTAGCCCACTGTAATACAATGTAATACTATCTAGTCCCCAACCAAACCTGTATACTTTCTGTTCCTAGTAAACATGCACAAGTCAACAGGAGTTCATATTGCATAAGGTGGCTAAGTTTTATAGCCAGGCACATTTATGCAAGCCTTGTGATGCAGCAAGAAACTAAAATGTACAGCATCTCATGTTTATGTTTATTGGATAAATAAAACTATACACTGATTTTTAAAAATCCATAGTGTGCGCAAATGTCCTATAGTACAATAAAGTTTGTTAAATTTGCAAATGCTCTGTATGTGTGAAAAAATCAGTAATACTAGAAAATAATCTGTCTTTGATTTAAATTATATATTTCATTAAAGTGGAATGATTGAACTTCATTGATTTCAATCTGATTACCAGGGGAATGACAGAGAAAAGCTACTGTGTGTTTGTCAGGCTGTGGAGCAATCAAGAAAGGTATGGTAGAGTTGGAGTGAATGGGAGCAGGGAGAGCCTGTGGTAAAGGGAGATAGCACATAAGGAAAGGGAGAAGGTGTGGTAAGAGCAGAGCCTGTGTGAGCCTTTAGAGATATTGTAGGAACATGCCATTTCATCTACATAGAGTAAGATGGACATTCGCTTTTGCCCTGGCCGGCGGGGTCTTCAAACGGAACCTGGGAAGAGGTGTGGGAGTGAAAGAAGGACAGGAGACACGAAGAAATGAGGGCAATTCCGGATTCTGATCAAGCCCCGTTTATTGAAAATTCTTACAGGGTTTATATAGACAATATCTAGGGCCAGGGCAGGGTTGCTGTGGGAACCTAATGGCAGATATCCCGCCATCTGTCCTTGGCAGGAAGAGCCCCAGGATAAGGGAGTGAGCTCTGAGGGAACACAGCTATGGAAGCAAGCTAAGCAAGTGGCTTCCCAGGACCAGGAGGAGCCCGCTACGTGTCAGGCAGCAGTTCCCAGGGTCCAGGTGGAATGGCTTGGGCTGACCCCAGCCTGCTACGTGCCAGGCAGAGGTATAGAAAATGGAATTGCCCAGTGTTTCAAGCCAAGAGCCACTAAGGGGCAGCTCCCCACATGCTTTATAATAATTTTGACTGTATATATATATATATATATATGTGTGTGTGTGTGTGTGTGTGTGTGTGTGTGTGTGTGTGTGTGTGTGCGCGCATATAGTGGACATGCTATATATTACAACGTAAAATAGAGAGAATGCGGCATGTCGAATCTGCATCACTCCCCTGGACTCCTTTAACATAGGATCACATCCTGGGTAATTTGAAACAGTGGACATTCATCCTTATGGTTCTGGAGGTTAAAAGTCTGACTTCAGGCCTTTATTGGGGCCATCCTGTCTCTGCAATCTTTAGGGAAGAATCTTGGTCCTTCTCAGACCGGCTGCCCCCCCCCCCCCCCCCCCCCGCTTCTATCCTTGCTGTCCCTGGGCTTGCAGAGGAGCGTCCTGTCTCTGTATCACACAGTGTTCTCCCTGTGGCTTTTTGTAACTTCTCTTACAACTCTTCCACAAAGACGTTAGTCATAATCTATTAGCACTCTCCCTGATTCAGTGTGACCTCAGTTTAAGGTGATTACGTTCCCGAAGAATCTATTTCCAAGCCAGGACACATTTCCAGGGATTGGGGATAGTTCCAATCTTCCAAGGGGGAAAAGTAATGCTTATCAGCGTCTACCTCAAAAGACTTGCTATTGATAAAGATAATGAAAGCTAAAATGGTTGCTCATAGTTTTAATTACATGAAGCCTATTGTTATACATTGAGATGTTTATTTCAGTCACTTTGTCAAGTATTAGTGGTAAGAGAATATATGTTCAGTGCATATGCTGGGCAGGGGATGTAAGCTATCAGAAATTAAGTACAGCTGGCAGCCTGAGTTAATTGTGGCTATGTCATCTATTGGATGCATTTATTTCAGGGTACAGAAAGTGACAGTCACATTGTAAAGCATGTAGCATAGGTTGTGTCAGAAGTCCATCCTCCCATGTCTTCTATTCTCTTGTTTGCTTTATTTTATTTTATTTTTTTGTTTGTTTGTTTGTTTTTGTTATTGTTATTTTGTCTCTGCATTTTTAAGGGCATGTTTGTCTTTCCCTCTGTTGCCTTTTCAATCACAGGTTCTCAAACTTGCAATTAAAAGTTAAGTAAGTTTTTGTTTATTTTCCAGCAGTATTTTTAAATATTTATGAAGGATCTTAAGTCTGACTTGCTTTGAGGAAATATAGATAAATTAATAATTGATGGGACTGCTTTGCAGAAAATTAAAGGTTGAAAGCACGTGTTAAAAAAATTAAATCATCCGTGACTAAGATAACAGATGTCATTGATTGGAAATCTTGCACAAAAAAAAGCACAATTAGTTATTTTTTTTAGTTCAAGTAAACTGGAAATGTAATGATCTATGACAACTTGCATAATTTTAAGATGTGAGGCAAAAGAGAAATTTTATTTCCTTATCCCAGAGTTTATGAGATTGTGGTTTATTAATATGGAAGCAAAAATAACTAAAGCTAAGACTCTACTTTATGTAGAATACATACATGATGTATTTGGAGAATTACTATAATTATAAATACATATTTCTTATTAACCTTTTGGCACAAAAACATTTGCAGTTTAATTGGTTTTTTTTGTTGTTGTTGTTGTTGTTGTTGTTGTTGTTTTGTTTTTGTGATATTTGATATTCTCCTCATTTTTTTAAAATTTTTTAAATAATTTATTCAGATTATATCCTGATTGTTATCCTCTCACTTGTATCTTCCCATTCTGCCTCCTTCCCTCTTTCACCCTAATCCCCTCCCCTAGATGTGTGACAGAGAGGATCCCCTATCATATGATCAGGCCTATCAGGTCTCATCCAGATAGCCTGTTTCCCCTTCCTCTGAGTGCCACAAGGCCTCCCCTCAAAGGGGAAGTGGTCAAGTAGGGGGCACCAGAGTTTATGTCAAAAGCAGTCCCTGCTCTCCCCCACAACCACGGAGAATGAGCTGTCCATTGGCTAGAACTGAACAGGGGATCTAGGTTAACTGCATGCAGTTTAATTGTATCTTTTACAGTAGGTGTTTTTGTACCTAAAGCAGATAAAATGTGAAAGGCAGTGTATAGAAGCTATTGAGTAACAAATGCTGGCTACGCACAGACATAGATAATTCCCACAGCTGTGGAAGAGCAGCTCACAATTTGCTCAAGATTTATGGAAAAGAACATTCAGTCTTGACTGGAAGGATTCATTAGAGGCTAACCTTTCTATAAAAGTTCAACAATTTTGCTTCTACCTAGAGAATAAGACAGTCTACACAAATCCTCACAGGCCATTTCAGACACAGAAGAGCAGAAAGCCTAACCTAGGTCCTTGCCAAAAAACCTTACTTTCTTATTTCAAGTAGAACAAAAACAAAAACAAACAAAAACTATGCAGAGTAAGTTCACTGAGTAATGAACTGCACTACCTAGTCTCTTTTACTCATTCAAGCCAGGAAATAGTCTCTGTAAAGGTATTATTTTTAAAAAGGCATTGATTTGCCTACATAGATTCAAAGCATCTTTTATTTCTTTGCTATAAAATACCCCATAACTTGATGGATCAAGTTTTATAATTCTGGCATGCCCATCTCTGTGACTGTAAAACACCTGCCCCTTTATGAGGCACTGGTGTGAACAGCTTGTAATGTTCAGGGCAGTAGAACTTTATATAGTAATTGAAACTAAAAATAAATAAGCTGTTTCCTAGGTCTTCTAAAAAGTGAAGATATAATATTTTTTCATATAGGCAAATTTGAAAACTATGTATATCCCTACAAAAGCCAAGGATGCCTGAAATCTGGAATATTTCCACAAAATTAGTGGAGCAATTATCTTTAAAAATTCACTTCATTCAATGTCATGTATTTGTATTGCTATGTTCTTGTACTGTTGAATTATGAAAGAAGGGGTGGATGGATGGATGGATGGATGGACGGATGGATTTATGGATGAAAGGAAAGAAGGGAAAGAAGTAATGTCTTCATCAAAACACTTATGGAGAGACCATGACTCCCCTATACTTAAAAGAACCCAGAGGAATCTATGGTGGATGTGGATGTAGCCATGGTTCCTCGGTAGTCTCAACGTTAGGGAAAGCACCCTGGCTTTTTGTGGTTCCTACTGTCCATTTGGTCATCTGAGTGAGGCCACTGTGTTTACTCTCCTCATAGAGAATAGAAGACTCTGCACATCTTAGAGCTTTTGTTTTACCAAGAAGACTTTTGTTCTCCACATTAAATAAAGAAACAAGTGATTATCTTGATCTATAAATACTTAGTCCTCACCTCTGAAAATAAAACATGAAGCTAAGGAATCTATTTTATGCTCTCAAAATGGCTTTATACGGATGCTTAAATTTGTCAACAATTCATAGCGAATGGAAAATACTATGCTTGTGGAAACGTTGGCTTTTTTCTGTAGTTAAAATATAAGACTATCTTGCCATCGCTGTCACGTACTGTTTCCCCTAGGCATCGTCAAAGAAGCAATGTTTGGCAGAATCTGTGCGGTTTTTCTATATTTGACCATTTCATTCAAGAAAGCACAAGAGAAATAGCTTCAGTACCTGGGATAAGGAGGTCATGGGCTGTTCATCTGACTTTCAGTTACTGTTAAAACTCACTCTTCATGGTGGCTGAAATGCATATTCCCTACAATGAAAAGCAGTTATTCAGAACTACCAGCAAGAGCAGAAATTAAAAAGCAAAGGATTCATTTTAAAATGAGTAACTAAGGTTAGAAATAAAAGTAATCTCTTCATTTTCATCATGGAATTGACACTGTGATGAGCTGCCTACGATTTCCTGCAGAACCCAGGGACTTACTCCTCTGGCTACTAGAACTGTATTCATTGTTTCTGTTCTCCTAACATTGTCTTTGGAGTGAACTATCGTGGCTCCTTCCTGGGTCACAACATTCAATGACTGGTGCAATGTACAAAGTGTAGTATGTAGCATATGAGATATGAGTAGAGGTTATGAATATATCACATGGAATAGAGAATGGTAATAGCACTTTCATGGAAATATGGAGCAAGTCCTCATCATTGAGGCATCAGAATTTTCTCTCTGCCTGTTTTGCCTAGAATGGCATAATGATGGGGTGGCTGACTTATAAAAAAAAATGTAATGATTATAATTCTGAAGATTGTTGTCATTAGTAAGGTAAGGGCACTCTTGCTAGCTGCAGAGCCAAAACCAATGCCGACAGAACTACTTAATCCTGTAGCTTCTATGAACAGGGACCATTGTTTTTATGTGGATGGTACTCTCATGGCAAGAAAGTTTTTATATGCAAGTGGCTCTGTATCACCATCTCCTATATTTGTATAAAATAGCAAGGATTCAACATACAATGGATACTTACACATCTGTGTTTCTTGTAGCATTCTTCACAAGAGACCAGTTACAGAATCAGAGTAAGTGTCTAACCACAAATTAAAGAGAATGTGATATATATATATATATAATTTACAGGAAATGGAAAGAACTGGAGATTATAGTGAATGAAATGAATAAGACTCAGACTCAGAAGGACAAATATAATACATTTTCTCTAATGTATTTAAATACAATATTGATAGTTGGAGGGAGCAGGGGGAGAAGGAGGAATGTAGATATACATTGTTAAAGTATATGATAGATATGACATATTTGTGTGAAAATATCCTTAGGATATTTATCACTATGTACAGTGAATTTGACAAAAAAAATGGTTTATAGTTTTTTTTTTTAAAGAGAAGCTTAATATGAAATAAATAACTTTGGGAAATAGGTGTCTTTGAAATAGTTATTAAAAAATAGTAAAATATCTATTACTCAGGAATCATTTTGAAATTTCAAACTTGTTTAACTTTCACATTACAACATTACAAGAAGCAATTTTGCATTAAAGATCATTTGTCAATGTTTCAGAATGCCTACCTCTATCTAGAAAGGAACGCTTGTATCTGGGCTGAAAAGATGTGTTCTTTACCTTTTTCTGCTTTTGTCTCTTTATACAGTTTCAACCTCTAATGGAGCAAGATGACAGGAGGAAAGAGTGGAAAGAAAAACATTAATGTTAGGGTTAATATCAGGTGGTAATTTCCCTGTTGAAAATCTCTACTTCCCAGAACACACCTGTCTAAATTACTGTTCTATTGCTGTGAAGAGACATAATGACCAAGACAACTCTTCTGAAGGAAAGCATTTAATTGGGGCCTTGCTTACAGTTCGAGAGGGTGAGTTCATGATCATCATGGTGGAAAGCAGACAGAAATGGAGCTGAATCAACAGCTGAGAGCTTTACATGCTGGTCCACAGGCAGCATGCAGAGAGAGTCAGACACTGGTCCTGGAGTGGAATTTTGAAATCTAAAAGCCTGCTTACTCCCAGTGACACCCATTCTCCAGCAAGGACACATCTACCAAATCTTCTAATCCTTCTGAAATAGTTCCACTACCTGATGATTAAGAACTCACATATATGAGCCTACAGGGTTCATTCTCCTTTAACTCACTACATTCCTGTCCCTGAGCCCTAGAGTCCTGTGGTCATATCATAATGCAAAATGCATTCAGTTTTATGTCCAAAAGCATCATATCCTTTCATGGTCTCAATGCTGTTTAAAACTCTAAAGGTCACTATCTCTTCGAGGCTCAAAGCAATCACTTTACTATAACCTTGAAAAGTCAAAATAAAAAGGCAGATCACTTACTTCTAACAGACAATGGTACAGATTATACGTTGCTATTCCAAAAATACTAGACCAAAGCAAGACCAAAAGTCCAGCTGGGCATGCTCCAAATTCTGTGTCCTTATGTCTTATGTCAAAGCATGCCAGATCTCTAACTCCTTTCAGCTTCATTGATTACAACAAAGCTCTCTTTCTTAGGTGGTTCCACAAGCTGTTAGCAGTTTTCCACAGCAGGTACCCCATGACTTTGGCAACTCCACCATCTTGGGGTCGCCAGTCTCCAGTGCCATATAAAATGAGAACATGACTACTCCAAGGTATGGCTGAAGGGAAAGTTTTTGGTTTGGGTTTTTTAGATATGAGGGAGAATACAGTCAGGTGCATCTGGAAGAGTTCAGAGCAAGGAGAGAGAGTAGTGGACTAAACATGGCCAGCAGGCTGGACCAGGCCATGAGAGGAAAGAGAAAAGAGGAGAGTGAGAAAGGAGAACCAAGAGAAAGCCAAAAAGGGACACAGCCAAAATGGCCAGGCTATGTAGGAATGAGAAACTGGAGGAAAGAAAGTTCTTGAGTCAGGTTAGTTCAGGCTAGGGTTAGGGTCAGAAGAGCCAGAATGTCAGAGTGAACTCTATCACAGGTACTGCTAATAGAGCTGGAGGCCAGCATGTGCTTTGATATGCTAATGGAACCACAGTTTGCCATTTGTTTCCTTTACACCTGACAAACACAATCTAGATTTCACCTTGACAGCTCCACACCATGGCTTCTCCAGGCCTCCACGCAAGGACTTCTCTACCAAATGCTTGGTCTCAGTAGCTTTCCTTAGCCACAGAAGAAGAGTCCATAACCACTTCCTTATGTCTTTCTTAATTCTAAATTCAGAATCATGGTGCTGAAGTTGCCAAGTTCTGCTTCTTACTTGGGCTGAAACCTTGTCCCCTCTGACTTGAATTTGCATTAACTTTGACTTGCTGATGGTTTCAAGGAAACCCTTCTGTCTTATTTATTTCACAGGCTGCAAGATTAGTTGGATGAAGTCTTTCCCTGAGCTTCCACTCTCTTTATTCCATTTAGTATCAGGATTTTTTTTTAATTTTTAATCTCCTTGAGCATAAAAGTTAGTTCCAATGTTACATCTCCTGGTGCTCCTGTTTCCCTCAAACTGTATATTTCATATTTCTCTGTTTATTTCCCTCCTCTTCATTATAGATATGTATAAACTGATCACTACTAACTGTGTGACACAGTCAATACTGGCCTGTCTTGAAAGCTTTTCTGCCAATATCATTAATCCAAAATTCTTCAATTTATCTTTAGGCAGATTTTTAGGACAAAGACAAAAAGCATCCACAGTCTTTGCCAAAGTCTATGTCAGGTGCTAATATTCATCCCCCTTAAACCTCTTGAGCCAAGCCTTCACCGTCCAAAGGAGACAGCACCACTTTTTTCAATGTTCATACAAAGATATCCTACTAAGCCCCACTTAATGCATTCAACTGGCTTTCTAGTTCCAAAGTCTTCCATATCTCTCCAAGCAAGACCATGGTCAAGCTTGTCTCAGTACTATCCCACTATGGTATCAAATTTTGTCTTAATTACTGTTCTATTTCTGTGAAGAGATACCATGACCAAGGCAACTCTAAACAGGGAACATTTAAATGGGGGGGGGAGGTTTGCTTTCCATTTTAGAGGATTAGTCCATGATTATGATGGTAGGAAGCAGACAACCATGGCACTGGAGCTCCACAGGCAGCAGGCAGCTGGGGGAGGGGTAACGGGGGGGGGAGCTGGGGGAGGGGAAGCGGGCAGAGCGGGAGGGAGCCTGGTGCTAGAATGGACCTTAGAAATCCCAAAGGCTACTCCCAGTGACACACACCCCCCCCCTCTAACAAGGCCACACCTCCTAGACCTTCTCAAAGAGTTCCACGGAGTACCAAATATTCAAACATACAAGCTTATGGGGGAGGGGAGCATTTGCATTCAAATCACCACTGTACCAAACAGCACCACAGTGCCTGCCTGCTCCTTCGTCTGGTCTGTTGACACCAGTGGCTAAGCACATTAATTTGGCACACTTCATTCTACCCAGTTATGACATACAGTGTTCCATAGCTTCCAATCTGCTTGAAGAGACTGTTTGTTATGTGTATCATCTTTTCCCGTCTTGTTTATATATTTTACAACCTACATGGATTCAAACAAAATTATCAAGATTTTTTTATGTGTTTAAATAAGACAAACTGTATAATTTTTAAATGCTAATGGGAGAAAAAAATCTTGCTAAGTTCTGTTCTTTATAAAATAAATGCACATGGAAAGAAGGAGGAGATCTAAGTCTGTGTTTGGTTCCCATGTATTCTAATCCTCAAGATATGTGTGCTTATTCTAAAATTGACATTGCTTCCCAAATTTTCCCGATACCAATATATGATTCTCTTTCAAATAATACAACTCAATACTTTGATAATGATTTTGTGTAGTTCTGCAGCATGAAATAAAAAATAGGTTTTTTTTTTTAAACTTTGGAAACCAAATACTAGCCTCGGTGGTCTATCTACTATCACATGTCCCAGTGCTGTTTGTGTTGCCATTGTTAGCAGATCTGTGTTCAGTTTTTGGCTAGGTAGGTACTTCACTCTGAGTGCAAACAATGTGAAAAATATCTGAAATTTAGTCCCATTTGTTGTAATATATAAATATAGAGTCTGCTCTGACTTTAAAATAGTTACTTTAATTGAAAATAGCTGTAATGTTGGGGGGGGGGGCAAAATGATGTAAAAATTTGAAAGGTCTGTTCTTACCTATTCATTAAGCATTAATTGTATAATTGATGCAGGACAGAAGTTTGACATTCTGCCCCCTTAGAAAAATTAATGGAGCTCATTCTTATTTCAGTGGGCGGTAAAAATGTTTTTACATTTTAAAAATGACTGCAGTTCAAATGGTTATATATGTACCTGGACAACTTCCCTGATTTTTGACTCTTGGTCAGAAAATCTTAAAATATTCATGCTGTGTCCTATTAAGTTTTGTACCAAAGAAAAGAGAATGCTGGGACATTTTATCCAAGTGTAGTTTCTGCAATGCCTGCGCCTGTGTTTCCTGAGGTCATGAATCACTCCCTCTGCAAACATAAGCAACATAGTTAAGTGCAGGGAAAGATTTATGGGGAATGTTTGGGTATCTTCTGCCTCTATCCATTCCTATTTTGTATTTTTCAATTTAATTTCATCTTTAGCTGTGGTTTAATGAGAATGTTCCTGATAGGCTCAGATATTTCAATACTAGCTCCCAAATTGGTGATACTGTTTGTGTAGGCTTAGGAGGTGTAGCCCTGGTGGAGGAAGTACCTCATTGAAAATGGGCTTGAGAGTTTAAAGATTCACATCACCTCAGTGTGTCTTTCTCTGCTTACTGTTTGAAGTTCAAGCTGTAAACTCAAGCTTCTGGCTCTTCTCACCATTCCTTCACTCTGCCACATGCACTTTAACCCCCTAACCAGAAGCCCAAGTAAACACTTCCTTCTATAAGTTGTGTTGGTCATAATGGTTTTTTTGTTTGTTTGTTTGTTTTTGTTTTTGTTTTTTTTAATCACAGCTACAGAGAAGTGACTAGTAGAGTTAGTGTTCCTGTACTCTGTTTTCGCTATTTCTTTCATGGTTCTTTTTTCCTTGCACATAGAAATATCCTACTTCTCAAAGATAATAAACATAACATTACTTAACATGTTTATGGGCAAGTAGGGCCTGAGATATTATCACCTCTGCTTCATAGACTCCAATGAAGTTGTTACAGATGTTGAAATAACGAAATAGTGAATATATAATAAGTGAATTAAAATAAGCTAATAATGTCAATATGAATGGTAAAAAAGAGGAAGATATGGAGTTTTCCAATTAACTAAGCACTGGGTGGACATATAGGTATAACATTTGTTTTTTAAAAAAAAAATGAAACTATGTTAATAGCTGATGAATTGTCTCTGCAAGTGTTATGAGAGAAAAATGTTAAGGTTTACTCAAGACTGTATACATTGTACTTCTGTATACAATGAATGTGTTGTTGATACTTGTGGACATTGACTGTTGGGGATGTTCGGTTAGGTTTTAGCATTCCATCTATGAATGAACCATTTTTTCTGTCTATAAAAATGTCAGTCTGCACATTCCCAATTGTGTGGTTCTACTCTAAATATGCACCATGTTACGACTGTATGAGTAAGCGTCTTTCTGAAGTGTCGAGATCCTGTGCTGTGTGTCTCTGGAATTCCACAGTGCAATGGGTTCATAGTACCATTTCAGTAGAATGGAGCACCTCGGGAGACGTTTCCCTCTGAGATCACCACAAGTAACACATTCCATGTCATGCTTGTCTGGCTTCACAAACTTTTCAAAATAAATGAAATAAAATAAAATAAAATAAACTCTAAAATCTGATTCTTCTGTAAGAGCAAACGGAAAGATGATATCTGAAAATAACCCCAAGCCCTTGTTTTAGAAAAGGAACTCCAGGAAATAACAAGTAAGCTCTTCAGGCATTAATCAGCATTTTCCTCGTGTGGGTTTTATTTCTAAATGAGTAAACAGGAGCTTCTGAACTTTTGTTTAACACAACGTAGTGTGTGATACAGTTCAACCCAGCCTCACAGAAGCACATTACTAACAGTCTAACACTTCCTTTTAAGCACCTCTTTCTTCCATGGTTAGTTCTTCATTTAGCATTAAAAAGACTACACTGCAGAACTCAGAAAAGAAACAAAAATTTTACTCATAAGGAGCATGAAAATTACACGTAACTAAAGTGTCTTTGATATCAAAATTATATTGGGTAAGGGAGAAATATTTTAGTTTAAGATTAACACAGTTGGGAATGTGGCAGACTTTCTATTAGTCCAGATTCTGGCAAGGGCATGAGGGAAAATACCACTATTTGTTAAGGAATGCAGGATATATAACAAGGAGCTATGGATTAACAACCCATTATTCACCCATTTATGTACAAACATATGCTAACAGGCTATCACATGCACACTCACACATGATTAAATCATTCTCACATGGTTTATATAGCATCTAGATGTAGTCTAATAGACACACCAAGTCACATGTGCATACATTATTAGATACCAAATTAATCAAAGTAATCATAATTATAAATTGAAGTTATTTACCTTACAGTCAGGTTATTAAAATATGACTACTTAGTTGCCAAATATTTTGTAACCATATTAAAATATCATTTTTTAAAAGATGGCAGAACCTTGATCAATTCAAGAATGTGTCAGGATAAAAAAAAATAAGAGGAAATGTTCCACTTTCACTTCTTTGGCTGTGGCAAATATCCTGACCAACAGCAATAGTTTATGTGCTCTAATACTATGAGAACTGTAAGTAGCTTTGGGGATATCCTAATGCAGCCCACACTGTTTATTCTGCTTATGAGTGCAAGTTATGGTAATTACAGAGAGAAAGGCAAGGCAAGAAATCAAGCAGTTAGTCACATCTCATCCACAGTCCAGAACACAGAGAAACAAATGGATCCTTGCTTGTTTGCTTTGTTTGATGCTTATGCCCAATTAGCCTTCTTCACTCTTACATAGTTCCGGGACCAAGCCCATAAATGATGCAACACACAGTGGATTGTGTCCTCCTACATCAATTAGCAGTTGACACAATACCCCACAGGCATGTCCACATGCCAACCTGACCTAGACAATTCCTCACTTAGATTCCTCTCAGACAAGTTTAGCGCTGTCACTCTAACATCTAAAGCTAGCCAGCTCAGCAACAAGCAGCACATCTTGTGTCTGGGAAAGCATGACTTCTGTTCCAGTTTGGGGACCTACGAGCTCTGCGGGCTCCATTAGGATTTCGAATTTTTCATATTCTTAGAGCATATATTTTCATGTGAGAAAAAGTCACAATGTCTGTTGGCTAACCCCAAGTCATCTGCTAAAGTATTGAAGTAAAACATTTAAAATAAAATATATTATATTATTATTATATTCTTCATTAAGTTAATGGTAATGTTTCCCATAGAAAACATTATAAATGATTGACATACTGTACTTTGAGCTTAGACGTATGCCTGTTTAGAGAGATAAAAATCTTTAGGAGTTATAACAGTAAATATCTGTATTACCATGGAATATATAACTTCCTAGGTTCTCATTTCCTTTTGTATTAAATAGGCATTTCCTTCCATTTTCATATAGTAAAGAAAAACAAGCATGTGAAGTACTCATATTTACTATTGTAAATATGTACTCATATTAACTATTGATTTTCTAAAATATGAGATATCTCATATAAAACATAAAATATCTGATACTTTAATATTCCAATGACAGGCCACATTTCAGAGTATTACTATTTCTGACAGCGCTCAAGTTCAAAGAAGATATAACCTGCCCAAGGCCACACAGTTGATGTGAAGTTGATGTCTAGTTCTGATTGACTCTTCATCAATGCATAACTGATTGAATATATGCAGATATCTAAATAAAGAAAATCCCTAGAGGCTTCTAGAAAAGAAGTCGCAGAAAACATAGTCTCATCTTCTAGGATGGTTGTTTCTAACCAGAGTTGCTTATCAGAACTGTGAGGCACTCCCGAATGACCAAGCTTCATTCAAAACCAAGAGTACCTATAAATAAAGTGAGCCTGTGGTGTTTTAAGAGTTACCTAGAAGAACCATGAAGATTGGGAGTTACTGTTTTGATGAATAATTTGTAAATTATGGTCTCCAGTTGGGCACATCAGCATCTGGGGGCTGCAGTCACCCTCTACCTAACTGAAAGCTTGGGTCTGGGGCTCACCGACATATGGTTTCAAAAACCATCTCGGCTGTCCTGACACAGTAAGGTTGGAAGCTTGTTGAGCTGTGTCAAAGATTCTAGAGGACTATTTTAAAAGTTTGAGGTCCACAGAACCAACTATAGAACCTGAGTTTTTTAAATGCACACTTGAAGGTAGGATGTCAAGGTAGAGCATAAAATTTGCATTTCTAGCAAGTTCTCAGGAGATGCAGGTGTCTGCAAAGAGACCCCCGAGTAGAGCTGATCTGTGGTCTACTGTTCATTTGGTTTTTTTTTATTTGTGCCATCAGTGGCAATTGTCTACTAAAGATAATGTTCTGGAATCATAAGGAACGTACCTAGAAAGATCTTCCCAGATAGTAAAAAGTAAGAGAACACGAACTTACTTCTGTAGCACACCCAATGGTAGAAATCAAACAGATTGTGAATCTATTAGAGATAACCATGGGTAAGCCTCAGGACTTCCTGTTCCCTACATCTATTCTGAATGGACTGAAGTCTTTTGCACCCCAAACTGTGTTAGACTATAGAAAGACTGCTTATAGCCCGCACCACAATTCATTACTGAAGCTATAAGCCTCGAAAAAATATGATGGTATGGAAACCATTAAGTTATGGGTGGTATTCGTTGTTGTTCCTTCTAATTCTTACAGCAATGTTAGGGGAAATTGTCATTCATAAATATTCATAAAGGTTATTATCCACAACCTTTATGAATGTGATGAGTGTCCTTACGGAAGAGGGCTCCTAAAGCTAGCTTGTTCTTTCACCCATATGAGCAGATGCATCTAAGAGGAAATGGTCCCTTAAGAGAATATTATTGTTTTAGCGCCTTGATCTTAGACTTCCCATCATCTATAAATATGATAAATAAATTTAAGATATCTGTCTACAACATTTGGTAAAACAACCTAATTCATACAAAATTGCCTATGATACACTTTGTTTTAATGTCTGATGAGCATTGCCTGGATTCCCGTACTCTACTTGGGATACATTGGCAGGTGCAAGGATTGAGACTTGTAAATATTTAAGAGCTGGCAATGTTCTCTAAGTGCTTAGCTCATTGTAGGTGCTTCTAACTGCTTGACGAAGGCATAAAAGCAAGCTGTAGACAATTTTTCCAGAAGACACTTCTATATACGAAAGAAACAGCTAGATTTTCATTTTCCCCCTACAGGTGTGTTCTCTCTCCACCTCTCCCTCTCTCTCTCTTTCTCTCCCTCTCTCCCTCTCTCTCTCTCTCTCTCTCTCTCTCTCTCTCTCTCTCTCTCTCTCTCTCCCCCCTCTCTCTCTCCTCTTTCTCTAAAAAAGCTCAAGAACTAGAAACTCAAGAAGGTCTCCCTGCTCTGAGAGAACTAAGAGCGTAATCGATCTCTGCGCTCCCGAGAGAAAGAGGCTCTCCCTCTCGCTCATGAGCCCGCGATCTACAGCCCTCTCCTCTCGCCCTCTCTCACTCCTCCCTTCACCATCGCTCTCCCTCTCCTCTCCGCCTCTCCCTCTCAGTCCTCATCCCTTCTATCACTCTCTTCCTACTCCATCCTCCCTCTCTCCCCTCGATCCCCATCTACCTCTTCTCCCTCTCTCTCTCCCTCTCTCTCTCTCCCTCTCTCTCTCTCTCTCTCTCCCTCTCACTCCCTCTCTCTCTTTCCCTCTCTCTCCCTCTCTCCCTCTCCCTCTCCCTCTCCCCCCCCCCCGCAGCCCCCAGCATGGGCACAGGCTTGCATACACTGCCTGCCCCTCTCCCTCCCTCTCCCTCTCCCTCTCACCCCCCCCCCCACCACCAGCATGGGCACAGGCTTGCATACACTGCCTGCCCCTCTTCCTTCCTCTCTCTCCCTCTCTCTCCCTCTCCCTCTCCCCCCCCCCCCCCCCGCAGCCCCCAGCGTGGGCACAGGCTTGCCCCTCTCCCTCTCTAACACTGTGACCTCCTTATGCGTCCACCAACCACATGGAGTGAACATAAAATGCCAACAGATTTAAAAGTACTGAAAGGATTTTGCTCTGAGAAGAGCAGAATTTTTATTTTGAGCTGCAATTCACAGGTCTTACAGGCTGTCATTTTGTCCTTTCCCTTGTTATTAAAGTTGAAAAGCAAAACAGGCAAAAATTTTGAAAGGGCAACTGCAAATGACCAAAGAAAATGAAATTTAATATTTTACAGAGTTCGGTATTTTGTGTGTGTGTGTGTGTGTGACAATTGTTTGCAATGCTTGTCCTTTATTTCTAAAACCAGAGAGGCAAGATAAACACTTGCTCTAAAAGTCAGAAACAAAGACAAAAATATAATCTTGAGACAAGAGGCTCAGCCCATCGGGAAATCATGAAATCTGACAGTCACCTTTCCAGAAAGGTGTGAGTATTTAAATTAGGCTGGGAAGACAAAATGACTAATTATATTTGGTTTGCGCTGGCCACATGACTCAGGACACAAAATGTAAACTGGAAAGCCACATAGAGGATAACATTTTGAGTAGGTGTAATGTCGAGATCGCCCAGATTGCGATATCCCCGAAATGACCACAGGGCTCAAAACCAATGCAACATTGGTCACAATCAGTCGCAATCCTTCCTGATACAGCAGGATAGGAGAGTGACCCAGAGCTTCAAGGGCAATGAGTTTATAAGGGGAAACGGAGTTGTAGGTCACAGGAATGTTGACCTTTTGGCAGGTTGGGTGGAGACTGAGTCTGGAGGGGAAGTTTTTTGTTTGTTTGTTTGTTCCTTTGTTTGATTGTTTGTCTTAATCTCAGAGGAACATTGGGAGCTAACTGTATGTAATCACTCCTGTGGAGTTTCTGGAGACTGCTGGCAGGTGTCATTCCCAGAACACAAGGAGAAGTGTCACAGAGAGGACAAGTTCTCGTACAGAACATGGCATTAATTTTGCCCTTACATAGGTACCTACTCATGAACATCACTCTGGAAAGTTACTCCATTGCATACAAGCATGACCCACTCTGGATCTCAGAGAAGAGCTCCAGGCTGGAAAGGAGCCCAAGGCATGTACCGGCTTAACCACAGATCTGCATGAGACTGGCTGGGAAGAGTGGATGAAAATGCAAAACAGTCTTAGGATGAACCTTTAATAAGTCTAAAATTTAATGATGAGTAAAGCTACAGTGATGTGAACATTCTGACCAGACTTTATCCTAATCTAAAAAGATGTTGTCAACAAAATGGGAAATAACAAATGAACAGAGTTAAATACGTTAGTGCCATAATTTCTAATGGCAAGAAACAGCAGCGCAAAAACAGCCTAGAATGGTCACTAACTTAAGTAAAGGATGGACAGTTTTTCAAATATGCAATCAAAGAATATACTCGGGTCTGATTTTCAGTTTAACTAAAAGATATTTAAAGACTAAAGAGATAGCTCAGTGGATGAAGCACTTACCATGCAAACTTGGGGCGGGGGAGCAGAGTTTGGACCCTCAGAACATAAAGCTAGGTATGGCATCATGCCCCTGTAATGCAGATATCCCTGGGGAGAGATGGGAGGTGGAGACAAAAGAATCCCTGGAAACTTGCAGGCCAGATGGCCTGGCATATGCAGCACAAACAGGAAACTCACCTCAAGCAAGGCAGAAAGGGAGAACTGACAACTGGGGCTATCCTTTGACCTCAACCTGCGTGCATTGTCTGGTACGCCACTCTCACACACATATACACTATAAACACATTATCATACACCTACATTAAAAATGAGGTTTCATTTATCAAAATATATTCCCTGTGTCTACTAGAACACTTGGTTTTCTCCAGAAAACACTATGCTGAACCAGGAGAAGCTCCTTGCCTCTGAGATACAAAGCCGAGTTTTCAGAGATGCTAGCAAGACAACAACTCCACTATAAACCTTAAAAAGTCCCTGTTTTCCAGAGAGAGGAGAGGGTTGATAACAGAGGGAGAGAGCTAGCAGTTCTTTGTGAATTACTGAGAGCAGGCTGTATAGGGAGGTGAGGAAGTACAAAGCAGAGTTGAGTAGGGCGTTTCCAGGAAGAAAATAATACTTCTAGGCATTCATTTTAAAGCCCATTCCATATGACATTAAATAATAATAACTTTTAATTTCCCAGAAATATATCATCATTCAAAAAGACCAGTTAGTTTTAGTACTGGGTTTTGCACCAAAGTGTATATAAACACAATTTTTTTTTTTCCTCTTTAAACACAATAGCTGCTAAGGTGCTTGGGCAAATGAGCACACAGAAGAGTTAGTGAAACACCCATCTAATGACTTCACCAAAGTCTCTCAGGACTTTCAATGAGATTTTTAAATCTTCATCTTAGTGATCTTTTTATATTTACATTTTAAATTGTTCAGAGGAGTATCTTAGATGAATAGAGGGAATGGATGAAAACATAATTGAAAATACATGGACCATCATCTTCAAGGTTTTGATAATCTGTACATTAAATTTTCTACCTGTTTTTCCTTCCAAGCGTCTGCATTTCTGTGGACATTAGTACTCCGTTGTCTAAATACCCATTGTCTAAATAGGTATATTTAAGTATCTCAGTAAACCTAAAATATAAGGATGGAAATTTCTTAAGCTGAATGTCAAAGTGCCCGCTTAATGGTATTTGTGCTGTGTGGTCAGAACTTGGCAGTAGGCTTATCTGTGGTTGCAGTCCCACACTGAAGAGGGTCCTTGGGGTCTGACAATGCTGGCATCATCGTATACCTCTGTTACGTGGGCAAAGCAGGCAGCCAGAGCAGAGTTCTCCGCACACATATGGAAAGATTTATAGACATGGCACAAGAGCACTCTGCCTGTTCCCTCCTTTAAATAAGTATGACTTTCCACGAATCTCTCTCTAAATCAACTACAGAATGACAAATATCTGGGCAAAGGAAAGGCCACAAAAATATCACTTACAGTAAGCACTATTGAAGTTTTAGAAGCATGGTATTGAATTCGCTGTTGTACTTTCTGCATATGATTCATTATGTGGGATGCTCCCTACCTCTCCACACACCATATATTTCTCCCATTATCATTCAGAGAGGAGTTTAGAGCCTCCTGCTTTCTGTCAAGTTCATTCTTTTCTCAATACGAGGGGTCAGGAGGAAAATATTTCAGTGTATTTTTCATCGAATGAGTTGAGGAGATAGAATAAAGGTCTTTTCCTAATTGATTCCATGATACGAAAACCCTGCGATTGAGAGGAAAATGACTTACAGATGTATGTCTCCTTCAACCATGAAGGCTTATGTTAAAGAAAATCTTGACTTTCTCTTGACTCAATAACATCTTAGAGTTCTTTCTACATTGCGATACTTAACATTAAGCTCACACTCTTCCCGAATAATTTGCCGTAATGCAGGTTTGCTGTATGTCCACTCTACTTCTCCGTTCTAGAACGGGTTGGCACCGCATAATTTAATGGATCTTTAACCTCTCTCTAAAGCGTATCATATGTGCTCTAATTATCTACTGGATGTCTGTCTCTGTTTGGATGCCCACAGATGGGCCTCAAATCCCCCATGTCCAGAGTGCAATTAATCACCACTGCTTCACTGTTAATCCCTGCATATCCTCTAGGTCAAGGTGATTAAAAACATTAGGGAGCAAAGGGATGGTCAGGGCTGATTCGAACTGGCTTATAATGAAGTCAGCACCAACTCTCAGAATAAGCATTTAGAGACTACCACAGCTATTTAACAATGCTACAGACCTCTTCTTCCACTCACATATTCTGACTGCATTTTACAGAAAGATACAAAAGAAGAAGAAGGAGGAGGAGGAGGAGGTGGTGGTGGAGGAAAAAGAAGAAGAATTTTAAGCCAGTACTTCATCACAAATAATCTGAGAACACTGACAATTGAACTCAACAAACAGTGCCACCCTTTAAGCAGACAGCCATGCCAGAGAGAGAGTGGAGGAGAGCAGAGAGGAACAGGTCCAGAAGCAGAGCATGACGTTTTCTAAGGCTCATCTTTACTAGCCTATTTCCTTTTAAGACAAAGGCAGAAGGATTGTCTTTCTGCACCTGCTCTCAGCTCCCTGGGGCTCTCCAACCACTGCTCTATCTTTTTTTGCCATATAGCAGTATCTGCTTTTTTTTTTTTCCCTACAATTTCTACTATAAAATATATTTTGATGCGGATTTCCCCTCCCCCAACTGCTGCCTATATATTTGTTCCTCTTTGTAGTAACAATTTCATAAACAAAACCTTGAGCGAGGCTGGAGAGTAGACTCGGGACTTAGAATAGCGGCTGCTCTCACGGAGGGTGTGGGTCCAGTTCTTGCCACCCACGTGGTGGCTCACAACCTTCTGTAACTCAAATTCGGAGGGATCTGATGCTTCCTTCTCCCCACCCTGGGGAAACAGTCACACTCACGATACAACCACATACAAACAAAACATCCATTACACAAAACTTGGAAATAAATTGAATGTTAAAATAAACATGCTTGGCCCATAGCACGGTCCCTTTGAAGCTCCAGGTCAGCTGTGCTAGCCCATTGCAGGGTGATTCTAGATTTTCAAAATCATGACAAATAGCCAGTGGTATCCTTATTTCTAAAGCCAGTGTTGTACATTTGAAGCAATTGACTAACCTTTTCCCGAAGGCCCTACTGCCCAAAGGGCCTATTTCAAATCTGTGAAATAAAATGTGAAGTTATCTCTTAACACAAAGTTGCAAAATTGCCCTTGCAGAGTCTTTGAGAAGTCAGCGTACACAGCAAGTCGAAAGGCTGTCTGGCAGCATTGAGGCTTTAGTGGCACCACAGCTCTGCTTTCTCCATGGACTGTCACTGTGCTGCAGTAAGACAAAGTGGTGGTCAGATTAACCCCACTTTTCTCCTTTCAAAGGCCTTTAGTGGTATAAGGCTCTCTGTGTTGAAGGAGAAACAAGGAGGGCCAAATTCCAGGCAGCGTTAATATTTAAAGACTTGGCAGAAAAGGTGTTTACTGAGAGCACCGAGGGAAAAACAACAGCGGCCAGAGAGGGGGATGAGCATGCAAAAACGGGAGCTGAAAACTACAAGAGGTTTAAAAGGTGGTCAATAGCAGCAACTGTAAGCAAATTATGCTGTGCGAGGCAGGAAAACACCTGATTGGGAGTAAAAGCTAAGAAGCCACTGGGGACTTTATCAAGAGCAGTTTCAGCAGCACCCGGGAAGTCCTTGCAACTGTAGCTTCTGATGAATTGGACACAACCACCGCTTCTTGCAGCACCGAGAGCAGAGTTAGTCTCCACAGTATTCCCAAAGCCATAAAATATGTGACCACAATTAGTGGGCAGAAGCAAATCTCCCTGGGAAAATCTTTCTCCCTCCCAAAGGCTCTGACCGGAGAGTGTTATCTGTCATCATCTACTTTACAGCATAAACCGCCCAGGCGCCCACGGAAGAGAGCCCATCAACACGTCAGTAAAGCTAGCTTTCCCCCCCTGGAGAACTTGAGTTCCACAGTTGCATCTCTGACTCTTTATTATTATTTATTCTTGTTCTCTTCTCCCAGATTCATTCTTCTCACCTAAGAACAAAGAAAGAGGCACATGATGCCAAACATAAGTCAGCCTGAATGTTACTCCTAGGAAAGACTAATAACTCTGTGCTTCCCCCTGTCCTTTCTCCCAGAGCCCTCCTCAGGAAATGCTTCTGTAGGAAGGACTGTAAGCTTTGTCACAGGTGAAAACAGTCTCGGTGGGCTTTACCCTTGGACACACCATGGATACCATGAGATAGACTGGGTGGAGCCATCCTGGGCCTGAAATTCAGAAAATTTACCTGGGGACTCCACCTGGACTATTGTTTTTCTAATCAACCCTCAATGGGAGAAGGAGATCGCCCTTCACACTTGACACAGGCAGGCAGAGAGGAGAGAGCAACAACAGGTTCAAACTGGGCTTGAGCACACATGGATCAGCGAACAGGCCGAGCAGCACACAGGCCAGAGACACCTAGAGACCAAAAGGTTCACTCTTTTTTCCCTTTAACCTTTTCCCCCTCTTGTGTAATAAAGGGTTGGGTTGTATAATAAAGTTTAATTGTTAAGAAAACAAAACCTACATGCTTCCTCTGTTTTGACATGTGTGTCATGGAGGTTTCTGTATTTCCAAGCAGCAGAAACACTTCCTCTTCTTCTTCTTCTTCTTCTTCTTCTTCTTTTTCTTCTTCTTCTTCTTCTTCTTCTTCTTCTTCTTCTTTTTCTTCTTCTTCTTCTTCTTCTTCTTCTTCTTCTTCTTCCTCTTCTTCTTTTTCTTCTTCTTCTTCTTCTTTTTCTTCTTCTTCTATGTAAACTCATTTTTATTAAACATTTAAAAATTTTTACATATACATTTATATTATTACACATATGTCCAATACACTACCAATAGCAAGAAGAACCAAGAAATAATCAGAATTATATAAATGTTACATTCTTTCTTAGTGTTTTGGCTATTTACATTTGGCAACCTTGAAGAAAACATCTTTCCTATCTTGGTGCGTCTACAATTCCTAATGTAAATCAGTATCTATCATATCTCGTCATTATCAACTTAAAACATATTAACCCCTAAACAACTAAGCTTAGTTGTAAAACTAAGTTATCTGGTTTTCAACCCCATCAGAGACTTGATAAGGAATAAAATTAATTACCTGAGTATGCAGGGGGTGCAGGTTAGCAGCTTCCAAAATGAAAAGATGACAGAGATGGTTTGCTACCTGAGCAGTCACCCAAAACTCTTTGTAATGTTCGAGCACCATCTTCAGCCTTCTGACCCAATATATCTGACAAACATATTTGTGAGGCAGGAACTATTGAGGACTTGCTTACCCTGTTTTGGAAAAGTTTGGCCATTGACTGCATCCAAGCTTGCCCTTCTTTAGGCAGAATTCTAGAAACGAGGACATTTTGCCCAGTGGCTTGTTTGAACACTTCTTGAAGGGAACACACACTTCTTACTACCCAGTGTTAGGGGTAGGAGCTGCACTCTTGGGATGCCTTGGTATGTGAGAATAGTGCTTGCCTGGCAAGCCTGAAGCCCTGAGTTCAGCACCCATCTCCCTGCACACAACATACACAGGGAGTCAAAGGACACCTACAACTTCAAGAATAGTCCATAAAAACAGAAGGTCATACATTCGGTCAGGAATGTGTAAAATCACCATAGATGCAGCTGCATTACACACTGCAGTACACACTGACTTAGAAGTGTGCGTTTTATGACTACTAGACTTCTTCTAACGGTTGTCTTCCAAAGACAGAATGATATCCATCCATCCTCACAGGTAGGTAGGTAGGACATGGGATGACTTTGTTCTAGCTGATGAAACGCAACCAGAGTCAAGTTTGCCAGAAATAGATAAACAGTCATGGTGAAGATAGTGCCTTCATATAGAGTCACCAGAGTCAAGCAGCCTGGTTAGCCGGGAGACCAGCTGGAAAACACTCATCGCCAAACCTGGAAGCAGTCCTCCTTTATGAGTGGAAAGCTCACTCTAAGCCATGAGATTTGCAGCACTGTGGGATAGAACTCAGTCAATAAAGTGCTTATTGTCCAAGCAGGAGGGTGTGAGTTCAATTCTTTAGCATCCGCATTCAAGAAGGAGATAAGGCAATGTAATTATAGTAGTACCTGTAATCCCACCACTAGAGAGGCAGAGACAGGAAGCTCTCACTTTAGCCAAGTATAGTATCTGTAATCCCACCACTAGAGAGGCAGAGACAGGAAGCTCTCACTTTAGCCAAGCCAGTGATTGTCAAACTGATGTCTCAAAACTAAGGTGTAGAGAGATTTAAAAGGATGCCTGACCTGTATTTATGTTACGTACACACACATACACACATAGATGCCACATGTTTATATATATATATATATTCATATATATATGTATGAATATACTATATACACACTCATTTGAAGTATGATTTGTTATCACACACCATAGCCTTTCCCACTTTAAATATTAAAAGCACCATATTATTTTAACTTAAAAGGACTTTTTCTAAAATGTCTTCTTTTTAGAGATGAAACTCATCTGTGATTATATGTGGCATGTTCAGTCATCAGACTTCTGTGTGATACAGAAAACCCTTGAATGCAAATTCCCTGAAAATTTTTCAGCTGCTTACTCACAAAGTTGCAATCTAATAGTACCCAAATAGTAGAGTAGGCCACTGGTGGCATATTGTTACCGACATTAAAATTAAATGTAAATGTATATGCATGCATGAATGAACATATGTTACTAAGGAAGTAACACATGGCTCGAGAGAGTTTTACTGTGTCTCTGCAATGTCTTCTGTGTAACTTGGTGGATTTGGCACCATTCACCTTTATTAAGAAAACCATAACCGATCAAACTGCAGAGTTGTGGAACCCAGTACCAACGGATACATTCTTCAAAGCACTCCTACACCTAAGGCTCAGGAATATTTCAGAAGACAGGGCAGAAAGATTGTAAGAGCCAGAGGACCAGGGAGTTTGATGTGATATGGTGTCACCTAGTAATATAGGAGCTACACACAACAGGACTGCCAGATCATGAGCCGAGCAAGCACACCAGTCAACATGCCAAAGTGAATGGGGAAAAGTCCAGGAGGCCTCAAACCTGCACAAAGAGCTGTAGCCAACAGAAAAAAGCTGAGAGCAGGCAAGGTAGGCTTCCCTAGGAGGAGCACACCAATTGGGTGTCCAGTACCAAATGGTCAGCCCTAAACACATACATACAAGTAGCATCATACGATACTGTTCATGCACCAACTGGTGAAAAAAAAAAACACGAATTTGAAGGAGCGACAGTATGGAAGGGTTATGAGGGGGTGGGGAAAGGGAAGGGGAAATGTTGTGATTTTATTATAATCTCAAAAGTAAAATAAGAAAAGAAAGATTTTTAGATTCATGTTAAGCCTAAAATGCCTTAAATGTTGTGTTAGTATCCTTAATGTGATGTTAGTTTTACCATTGTTATTGCTAAGAAAACTAAAGCATAGGGAATAAAATTGTATTCTAAATCCATGCTACCTAGCTGCTCTCAGAAGTAAAACACATACACACACACACACACACACACACACACACACACATAGTGGTCTACCTGATCCTACCAGGTAGGATTCATTGTCTGCAATCACAGAGTTCAGCCTGCTTCTTGGGGTGAGGAAGTAACCAGGAGTTGTGTGGTGGGGCTTGGTTTTGTGTGAGTAGAGAAAGAAGAGTTGTTTCTTCTACATGGACAGTCAGAAAGCACTCCAGAAAGAAACCTTGCAACATCAGGAACAGAAAGGGGGCTTGCCTGACTAGAACTGAGCAGACAGCAATGATGGCTAAGCCCTAAACAGCAGGCTGCTTCTTCAGAGTTCGCTTGCATGCTCATCGGACATGTGGGAGGGTGATTTCTGCTAGGAGAAAAAATTGGTGGTCTTCAGGGAATATTCATTATTGTTGAGTAAGGGTTAGGGACGAAGCAAAACAGAGTGAAGAGAATTGCTGTCCATTACATAAGACTGAAGTAGTCTCCTAGATTTCTCTGGGGACAGGTGTGATGAAAACAATGTCATTCACACTCCTGTTTTCCCTTGTGGTCTTGTAAGCCATTAGGATGCACAATCTCCCCCTTATGTGCCCATGTGCCTGTGAACAAACATCCATTTCTGGGGGCCTTTAATCTTCTTTGATAAAGTACTAATTGCCCCATGCTCAAATGACCCTCTGTTCTAAACTTGGACTGCAGTCTGAAAGTGGGGCCCCAAATTCCAGCCCTCTCTGCTAGAGATCTCTTAATGATAATGCCATTTCTTCTGGGACGTTTCTTTGAAAGTGAAGATTGTATTACAAATAACTTTGTATCTCATTAGAAAACCATGTTCAACAAATGTCTTCTAAGATAAGGACTGAGGACAAAAGCACCAAACTCTATGATTCAAAGCCACCAAGGCAATAGCTTCTCTCTGTTGCTTAGCTTTAAGTTTACCTTCACTGATGTACTGGTGGAGGTTTTTCAGGAAGTGCTATGCCCTTCTGAAAGCAATGGGGACTTCAAGTACCATATAATTACTTATATCTAATTTTTAAAAGACCTGTTTGTCTGCTGTGAAAATAGAAATCACCTCAATGTCAAAATACCACAGGAAAGTGGAAAGAGAAGCCACACTAGCCTTTCCGTGGCAGCTTATGCCACAGCAAGTAAGGGCTCACTAGTCAACAGCATCCATAGCTTCCCCCCAGTGTCCATAGAACTTCAGAGATTTGTCCATCATGCATTGCTAAGTAATGGTTAAAGTCTGTTTGTATGGAGCACTTTGGGTTATGTTTCTATCTCCAGCACTGACGTTAAAGCAATGTTCTGATGTAGTCTGAGCATGTAAATAAATGCACTTCTACATGAGTAACGACTCAGCAGTAAGAAATGATTCTACAGGTATAAACACACTAGCTACACACACGGTAAGCAAGCTAATATCAGAGGGAAGTTCAACTCATTGATCACAAGTCGTACACTCATCTGTCTTTCAAGAGAGTCTTACTTTTCCAAAGAAAAATTGTTTTCCCAGACTCTTAGAGATATCTATTTCCAGGTCAGCTTGTTTTCATCACATTTTCAAAAAGAGGCAACATACCCAGCATGGAATGAAAGGAGAAGAGCACCATGGAGGGTAAGAATTTCACCACATCCTGGAGAAAGAGACAATGACACAGCAAAGGGGGTCAAATTCCAGAAACACAGACCACATCAGATGGAAGTCTCTACGTGTTGATGGCTAATCAGGGGTTAATGAGAATCCTTGGAGTATCCCCTGAAGCCCCCAAGATATCTAATCTACTTCAAGTAAAATTCTTAGCTCTCTAGTTTCCTCACCCTCAAGCAGTCAACCCAGCCGACGCTTATTCAAGTGGACAGTTACTAGGGCATTTGTAATATGGCTCCAAATGGCCAAGATGAAAGTGTCTTTCTCCAGACAGAGCTGCGCTGATTTATCTAGCTTTCTCATGCTTCCTGTAACTTGTTCTCCCTAAACTCAATCCTCTGGCTGACCTTGCTTAGCTTGTATTATATTTTAGATAAGCCCATCTATTAATAATTTACTTGTTTCTCATTTACATCATGTTATGTTTGTTTTCCTAAGGAAGTAAGAGTATTGATTTTAATTCCTATATCATGAAGCAAATTATTTCTGACCTCTATATGTACAGAAGATATGCACTTAAGCTGCAACTCTTGCTAGTCATAAAATGCCCTGCTGAATCATGAATATTAAAACCAATAATTTTCCATCATGGGTCCAAGAGTATATACTTACATGAGGAGAAAAAATGAAGCAATTTAATTTTAAGCCAAAAAAGTAACTGGAGCATGTAGGAGTTGAGAGAAGTTTTCAGGATAATATAAGGGATTAATATAAGATCTTAATATTAAATGTATTGATATTTATATATTAAATATAATTATTATGCTCTGAGAACATTTATTCAGAATTCTATCATTCTTCTCTGATTAAAAGAACTTTGCTTTCCTCAGGAATGGAGGAAATGACTCCTAACTATTACCTAAACTTCCCAGGATGTCCACTTTTCCTATTTTTTATACATTCTATTGAAATACAGGAGACTTTGGCTTGTAATGATTCTTCCCATACGCAAAGCAATGCGCATTTACAATATTTCAAGCTTTCCTAAGGCTATGTTCCTCCCACACTACATGATTAATCTTTAAGATGGTATGTACATGTAATCTTATACATGTATTAATGTTCTTTTCTTCCCAAATTGGGAGTTTTCCAAATTCGGAGACGTTGATTGTCCCTAAGATGTTTAAGGTAGATGTGCAAGCACTAGAGGACAAGGAAGGAAGGAAAGCCAGGGGGCAGCTCTCTGTTCTCAGATCTCCATGCAAGAGGAGTCCATCGCAAGATTGATTAGCAGTCGAAAAACGTGGATACTCTTTCACTTGTTGTAAGTGACACTGCCAAAATTTTCAAAATGGTAATATTCAGAAATACAATCCTGTCAAAGTGACTCAGACTACCTGCTCCTTGGATCATGATCCTCTTCCCTGGCTTCTACCATGGTCACCAGCCCCTTATGGTCCATTGCTGTTACTACAATGTCTTTCTAGAATTTTATATATATATATTTTTTCTATTTATTTTGTATTTTTGAGTTTTTGAAACAAGCTGTCACTGTTGTCCTGGCCCACGTGGTACTCATTCGTTATGCAGCTCCATCGTGACCTGACGTTTGGAGCAATCCTTTTGGTGCAGCCTCCTGAATGATCATCGTGCCAATCTTTTTTTTTTTTTTAATGTATGTTTTATTTATTATAATTTGTTCACATTACATCCAGATTGTTCTTCCCTCACTCTTATCTTCCCGTTCCCATTCTCTCTCTCCCTCCTGCCCTATGCCCCACTAGACCTCTGATGAGGGCCATCCTACCTCACCCACTGTCTGGCCACAGCCTATCAGGTAACATCAAGAGATCCTGCATCCTCTTCCTCTGTATGCGTGGAAGGCCTTCCTGCCAAGGGTCAGTGATCAAATCATGGGCACCAGGGTGCATGTCAGGGGATCAGCAGCAGTAGTCACCCCACGCACACATCGCCGCCCCTCCCCCCCCCCCCCCCCCCCCCGCCACCGTGCTGTGGAGAATCAGTTGTCCATTGGGTACATCTCAACAGGGGGTCTAGGTTCTCTGCATGCATTGTCCATGGTTAGTGCATCAGTTTGTGCAGGCCCCCCTGTGTCCAGATCCTGCAGATGGTGATGTGCTTCCTGTGGACCTCCTGCCCCTCCCAGACCTTTTATCTCCCCTCCCCCACTCTTCCCTACAACTCTCTGTGCTCTGCCCAGAGTCCAACTTGAGAATCCCAGTATCTGTCCCAATCCCCCACTGGATGCAGTCTCTCAGAGGAGATCTCTTTTGGACTAATCTTTGTAACTCCTCCAAACCACTGTGAACTCCTTGAGAATATGGTATCTTTTTGCATGAATCATCTTACAAAACTAAAAAAAAAAACCATTCAGCGCTACGTGTAACTTTATATTTTTAGCTTTTATGCAATGTCAAGTATGTTGAAAATATTTGATAAATAATTAATTGAATGATCAATTGCATTAGCTAAATATCATTAGTTCACTTGTGTGGAACCTAAGATGAAACCTATAACTCAGTAAACAGATAGTAAGAAGAATTTAGTTCTTAATAGGTTTCTTAATTATCAGATAAGACTGTAAAAGTGAAAATTATCTTTTCTATGTCAAATCCACCTTAAAAGTAGGCAGTCACCAGTCATTCAAGCCCCTTCAGTTGGTCTTGGACAAGTGTACTCTCTAATTGTTTTAAACCTTATTAACTTTAAAAACTAGTGAACAGCTTTAAAGTGTAAATAAGCATCAGGCTATCAGGATTTATAGTTTTATATGACTCTCAAATATTAATTTATGCATATTTGTCCAAACAGTGAGGCAAGATTGATGACAATTAACTGGTTTTATTTAGACCTGAGTAAGGTTATGCCAGATAGTCTTCAATACTTGAAACTTTAAAACAAAATAAGATAAAGTAGTATTATGATTTGGATTTTTTTAAAAAAAAAAAACCTTCATTTACAAATATCTAAGAAAAATCATTACTAAGTCAAAATAAAGCATATCTACTCTTAGTGTTCAGGGGAAATAAACTGCTTTTCACAATACCAAAATGAATGTCAAAATGGATCATTTTATTATTAATGTCAATTTTTTATTTTCTAGAGATGGAACTACATAGAAAATAATGTCATAATCAATGAAGCAGGATAAGAAAAAAAAATTAAGTGTGGGCCGTGAAGGAAAATCTTTTATGTGCTTGTGATCCAGATCCATTTAGATTTATTGAAACATTAATAGATATCATGTCACTCCAAATAGTTGTCTGGTGATAATAATTATGTTGGGGGGCCATACTTTGTCAAGTTGATTCTACATATAAGAATTTTACTACCAAACCAATAATACCATAATGGGATTTCTCTTCTAAAACAACAGTGTCCTATTAAATGTCAGCAGATTTTAAAATCAGGTTAAAGAAAGCTTTGCAAATTGTGCTTTTTAAATGTATTTTCAAAATATGATAGAAGGAAATCAGGGAACAATATTCAGTGGTTGCTTTTGCTTGGAATCCATCAAACATTCTACCAGAGAAAAACATCAATCTGATACTTAAATTTCCATATGACTTCAATAATCTCTACTATTTTATTTCATGTCGTGTGTCTGTGTGTGTGTGTGTGTGTGTGTGTGTTTAACTGTCCCATCATCTCATTCTGCAGGATCAAAGTTGGTGTCCAGCAGCCTCTCCCCTGTGACCACATCAAATTGTCACCAGGGGCCTCCAACAGTTTCTGTGTAATTAGCTTCCATTTCTGAAACTCAAACAGAAACCGTTGAAAATGTAATGATAACTGGTGTATGGATAAAAAGGGCTCATTCGTTGCCATTCACTATGCCAATTCAGCCATGATAAATTAACAGAGATAGAGCATTCTCCATATTTCTTGTGCACTCCAGCCCAAGCCCAGGGTCTGCATGCTAAGTGCAAGGACCCGGTGGGAGATCTACATAATCAGGAGGCCTTTACGTGCTCTGAGTGTGTAGCCAAAACAGCCAAGCTCTGACTCATCTCCACGTCAGGCTTGTTTTTTTAATGTATAATTTTGTTGTGATGTGAATCATTGAAATTTAAGCACGTTAAGCTAAATATTTGAACAATACGTAAAAACCTTTATTTTTTTTAAAAAAAAAAATCCAAACTGTGTGTTTGAAGATTTTTTAAGTACTTTAACTGAACATAAAGTAACTACTTGTAATAATCTTAAGGAATCTTAGCTTCTCTCTTCCTGGAAGGTTGAGATTTGGGGCACAGGAATGTTTTGCTCTCTCTGAAAAGCAAATTATTTTAGTACAAACTTGCCTCCTCCGGATGAGGGGATGTGAAAGCTCAGCATTTAATAGATGAGCTGAAAATCCAGGTCAGCAGTGACAGAGGATTTAGGCTCCGTGTACATCAAAGAGCAAATCTCTGCATTATCGGGGTAAAGGCTGCCTTTCTCTTCAGACAGTTGAAAACTGAACAGAGAAATGGGGAAAGTAAGAAATGGGAAGTTTTCATAGAGATATTATTTGTCAGACATTATTAACATCTTAAATGGATGCATTGGAGACAAGAACTGTGATATTAAGCCCCGCTGTCACCCTGGAAAGCTACCCTTGTAACGGAAAATGGTAGACATCCTGGCTGTTGCTGTATGTAGGACAGTCAGCCCCTCCAGGCCAACATGAACCTCACTCAGAATCCACATGTTTCAAAATTCCAAAACTTTATAAGAAGCCCACTTAATGTTTACTTAAAATTGGGGCAGCACTGTGATACTGAGAGCCTCAAAGTTACTTCTGTAAAACCCTCCTGGTTTTACAAATCATCTGAATGCTCTTCACTCAGGCCTTGTCACTTAAATTCGAAAATTAACAAAAAAAAATCATAACAAACTATGAGTAACCATTCAAAAAGCTCAATTTGCTAAGTAGAACAAGTGTCAAATATAAAAGGCCATACTACAGTATTTGTCAAAATAAAATTTTAAAAAATACTCCAGCTGTTAACTTTGGCAACATAATAACATGTGAAATATAGAAGTAATTTAACTTCTAGCTTTGCAGTATAGGGGAAGGAGATGGGAGCAGCCTGCAGTAGTGATACCAAATACAGGGTCACTGTCTTCTTCGCAGCCACTGTTAAGGAAGCATCTTCTGTAAGAGGGGTGGTTTAAAACCATGTAAACCTTCTTTCCTAACAGCTGCCCAGTTCTCTCCAGCAGAGTTGGGAGGGGGGACTCTTTAGCACTAAAATGACCTTTCCACGAATAGGTTAGCCAGGTGCAAGCTGCCAGATGTGCATTTCCATAGTCTCTGATCCTCAGGAGGCAATTTATCTCTTCTATGGGATAAGGCTCAATTCTCCCAAGAAGGGTGTAGAAAGTCAACATTTTATTGTTTCCGTAGGTAAGCTTGATCACATTTTATACCATCCAATAAAGAATGCTCTTAAAAAACATTTTTTTTGTCATCACCTCATGATTGTAACACAAAACAGACTTCTTGGTATTGGGAGGCAGTAGGAAGATGTCTATAAAACCAAATATTAAAACTTTAATAACACCCCTGTCGAATACCCTCTGCAACCACTCTGCTTTGAACGATTAACTCTTGGTTCAAAGTCATGTTGGATGACTTATGCAAAGAGCTAAAGAGGCTTGAAACGATAGCGGACGGAGGTCAGCTGAGTTAGGGGTCTCCTGGCAACCTCAAAACATTCCCTCAGCCCATCAGTTGGGTACTTGCTCCACAACCAAGCTCAAACCCTGTCTCCTGTTTTGTGACTTCTCAAATTCAACATGAGTTTTTTTTCCAGTTAGAGCAGCAGATCCAGGCTCTACAACCTTTTTGATCCACCCTGCAGTTCTGAAGTCTTTCTGAGTCACTAAACTCTTGAGATAACTAATATCTTATGCTCTTTCAAAGACTTCAGAAGATACTATGTATTCAGTTTGACAAGTCCCTCCCTGTTTTTGCTTCCTTTCTTTGTTTGACCTAACCCGGTGGTACCTAAACCTAGTGTTTATAGACTCATAGGGGGAAAATGCCTAAAACTAAATTCTTAAGCCTTAGCCAGGTTTCTAATTCTGCAAGTATACAGGGAATCAGGAATTCCCAAATGATTTCACTAGGATGACAAATATTTGGCCGGATCATTAAGGACCACCGTGAGGTTTGGGTCTATGTCATTGGTGGGATATTATCTCCAAGAAAGAATAGCTTTGTGGCCTTTTCATTTTTTATTTTATTATTTGCTGTGCATGGGTATTTTGCTTGCATGAATATCTATGGACTAACATGTGCGGTGTCCTCATAGCTCTGAAAAAGGTAGGTGTTTGTAAATCACCCTGTGAGTGTGCTGGAAAAGGAGCCTGGGTCCCCCCGGAAAAGCAGCCGGTGCTCTTAGCCCCTGAGCATTCATTACTTCAGCCCACTTTACAAGCTTTGATATTTGACACGCTGGAGTTCAAAACTCTCACTAACGGATGGGCCCTCTGAGATTCACTCTTCTCCTTTACAAGACAAGGACTAATCTCAGTTGTCATATGAACGCAATGAGATACTTTTTTCCAAAGACATTCATATAAGGTAAAGGAAAAAAAAAAAAAAAACCAGGAGGCTGGAGACACATTGAGTAGCAGTACAGAAATAATGGCGACGACACAGAATCCTGTTGTACTGCACTGCTTTCCTGATGAGGAAGTGATGTCATCACACTTTTCTGAGCTTTGGAATGGAATGATCCCGGGTGGAAAGTTAAAAGTGGGAGCGTTTAGACAAAGTTTTAGTCAGAGCGCAGGGGACTTCTTCCCTTGAGCAACGTGAGAACGCTTCTATGTAATTCATTTATTCACCACATTTGTTAGTTGCCAAGCAGCTCTTATACAAAGGATATCACAAAGGGATGTAAGAGAGATGAAATCCCCACTCTGAATTTCTTTTTGTATTTTTATTTATTTATTTAAATTAGTTATGTTTTTACTTTGCATCCCAACCGCAGTTCCCCCTCCCTCCTCTTCTCCCAGGCCCTCCCTCTCACCTCACCTCCACCTAATCGTATCAAGTTGCAGTAAGACTAACAGCATTTTCCTCTTTTGAGGCTACACAAGGCACCCCAGTTAGGAGAAAGTAGTCCAAAGGCAGACAATGTAGCGAGAGATAGCCCCTTCTCCTGCTTTAGGAGTCCTACATGAAGACCTAGGCAGAGGGCATAAGTCTGTCTCATGCATGCTCTCTGGTTGGCAGTTCAATCTCTATGAGCCCATATGGACCCGGGTTAGTTGATTGTGCAGGTTTTCTTGTGGTGACCTTGACACCTCAGGCTCATTCAATCCTTCCTCATCCTCTTCCACAGGATTAATGTTTAGCTGTGGGTTTATGCATCTGTTTCCATCAGTTGCTGAGTGCAGCCTTTCTGATGACCGTTATGCTATACTCCTGTCTACAAGTATAGTAGGTAACATTAACAGTGTCAGAGGCTCCCTCTCATGCATGGGTCTCAAGCTGGACCAGTCATTAGTTGGCCAGTCCCTCAAATTCTGCCCCATCTTTTACCCCTGCACATCTGTAGGCACGACAAATTGTATGTCTGAGGTTTTGTGGATGGGTTGGTGTCCCAGTCCATCCATGGGAAGTCTTGCTTGGTTACAGGAGATGGCCAGGTCAGGCTTCATATATCCCACTGTTAGGAATCTTAACTAGAATCACCCACATAGATTCCTGGAAGTTTTTATTGTCCTGTTTCACCTCATCCCAGCCTATTTTTACTTTCTATTCTAGCAAGAGCAATGCTGATAAGAGACATAAACATATGAGCAGCGCATTACTACACAAGAACAATTAGGTTATGATAAGTACCATACAAGATATTTAGTGGGCAATCAGAGAGTGTTTAGATAGATGCTGCAGTACATCTCCCAGGCTGAAATACAAAGGACACAAGGGATGTAGCTACAAGAAGAATGTCCTTCTTGTAGAAAGAGCAGCTATGACAAAGGTTCTAGGACAATAAACTTGGCATGACCAGAAATCTAGAATAAAGCTACAGTGGCTGAGGTACAGTGGGTAAATCAAGAAGGCAACACATGAAGGAAAGACATAGAAAGTCAACAGAGCAAAGAGAACACCATACCAGACTCTGGACTCTAGCTTTTCTCCTAAGCAAGACGAGAATGCACTGGAAGTTTTCCAGTAGAGCAATATGATTACTATATACTTAATTCCAAGGTTCAATGTGGGCTCTTTCATCTAATGTTGAATTGGTTTTGTGAGAACAGGACCAGAAGAAAGGCAACCATTTGGGAGGCTGTCATAGTAACCCAGGCAGGAGGCCAACTGAAGAGACTGATGCTGATGAGGAGGGTGGAGATGCATTCAGAGGAGACATTTGTATTGCTTTGTGAAATGGAACATGTGGGATGCTGAGGGCAACTAAAAGGCAATTAAGGACTTCAGTATGTGGATGCTGGCTGCCTACGACCAAGTTACAAAAGACCAACACAGTCTGTGTCAATGACTTACAGTGGTGCTTCAGCTGCCATGAGACTTCAACAGCAACCAATTTAGCTATTGTCAAAGGTTCAGGAACGTCATCCAAAGGATAGATGATATTGTCACTGGGCATCGTCAATATTTTATAATAAGAAAGGGTGAAAAGTACTTTTCAACATGCTCACACAAAGACCAACTTTTTTTTTTTTTTTAAATCACTTAGATTAGATACTTAAAAATGTATAGGTGAATTATTAATCTAGGACAGGGCTTGATAGCTTTCATACAGCGAGTCAAATGTAGACAAAGGCCTTATGTTCCAGGTGAGCAGAAGTTAAAACATCAAAGCCTCTGTGGTAAATGCGCATCTTTCAGGTTCCCTATAAGAAAATCTGAAGAACCGTGCCTGTCTTACAGAAGGACTTGAAGGAACTTCTTCAGGTGTACAAATATACATAGGTTTGAATATACACAGATCTCAGCAATATGTATTCTCCTAGGAGGCTCTGACCTCCTCAGGGAGAAATGTCTATGATACCAGGGCCCTTGTTAATTTCTACGATGCCCCACCCCCCCTTTACAGCTGCTTGTATGGAAAGAGCTAACAGCTTCACACACTTCCTTGGTAGAATTTGGCCCACCTATAAGCAAGCATAAATGAGACTAAAGCCCTAGGTGTGTGAAAGCTATGATATAAAACAGATAATTGAATTGTTTACTTTACAAGGCCACTGCTCTAACTTGAATTATTCAATAAAACCTCATCAATTCAAGCCTAAATAACCTCATGTACAATTAACCAACTAAACTACATGTAATCAAAACATGCTACATTTTGTTCAAATCATTCTTTACAAAAGGATTTGAGGAAGCAAAGTAGGCTCAAGTTCATTTGTTTGGTTTGACCACGAGTCCTTTCCTTTCCTTCTATTCTGTGAACTATGTGCGTTATGTTACAAAGTAGCACACACCAGTGGTGATGTAAAGCAATCTGAATCATTCATATTGTGTGTTTAATGAGCTGTATTGCATGCTTAGGTCCCTGACCTCTGACAGTGGTTTCTATCTTAGCTTACAATATTAACTTTCCTTGAAATGAATATATCTCAATGTCTCCTTGTATGTTTTCTTGGGCAGATTTCATACTACTTTCCTTCCATTGCTCTAATGACTAAGGTCCTGTAGACTTCACATTTATTTACTAGGTGTAAAAATCATAATCAACACTGACTTGCAAAATTATATTCTTTTTAATTTTGCTTAGAGAAATAAAAACTAAATTGCAGGCGCACGGTCCTAGGTTCATGGAGTTATCCTTCCCCAGGTGACAGGAGAATTTAGTGTGAGCCCATAAGCACTTAAGACATTAGGGCAGGCGGTTCAACCAGCAGCAGACTTTTGTCACTTATCTGTAACAGAGAAATCTCTGTCTTGAACAGTGAGAAATAACGAACAGTGGAATTTGATTGAGGCTTATTTTTCATAGTTGAACAAACGATAACGTAAGTAAGAGAACCCGCTAAAACATGACACAGGACAAATAATGTTAATTTGTAAAAGGAAGGAAGTTTGGAAAGCTAATAGTTCATGAGAACTCACTATGAGCCAACTGAGCTATGAGGAAGTTCATGTGACCATTCACAGTAACCCGCGAGCTGTGCCCTGTGATTATGCCTAAGTAGGGGGAAGTGGCCATTCCAAGTGGCTGAGTTCTTGCGGGTCACACAGAGGCCACACAGGGAAAGAGGATGCTGGATCCACAGATGAGATCTGCTTCCCAAACAGTGTTGACAGAATAGAGTCAGTCTCTCAAGTCTTTTCACATCCCTGAAGGATCAGGCTCTGGGCAGCCTTTACAGTGACTAGTTGGGGAGGGGAGTCCTGGAAGAGTGTTGCCCTCAGTTAGCAGCAGACAAGGGCTGGAGCTAGAGACATTGGCCCAAGGAAGAATTTCCAATCCATCTCAGTAGCCTTTTCTCTGACTGGTAGCAGAGACAACATCTAAACAGCTTGGCACATTTGCCCTTTTCACACCAAAGTTTCCGTGTGTGTGTGTGTGTGTGTGTGTGTGTGTTTGTGTGTGTCTGAGAATGTGTGTGTGTGAGAGAGAGTGTTTTTGTGGGTATGTGAGAGTGTGTATATGAGAGAGAGTATGTGTAAGAGAGTATGTGTGAGAGAGTATGTTTGTGCAAGTGTGTTTGAGTGTGTTTGAGGGTGTATGAGTGTGTGAGAGAGAAAGAATGTATGTGTGCATGTGTGTGTGTGTGTGTGTGTGTACACACAACTGTGTACCTGTATTGTATGCATGTAGGTGTTCAGGTACATGTGACCCTGGTGTGTGTGTGTGTGTGTGTGTGTGTGTGTGTGTGTGTGTAAGAATTTCCATTTCATCTCTCATTATGTAACTCATAGTGTGACCTTGGAAAGGTAACACCCTCTTGTTCTTTCTGCTTTGCTATCAGACATAAAGGGAACAGCAGCAGTTTCAAGGCTGCTGAGATGATTAAATCACATATCAAGGAAGGCTCACTCCAAAAGCGGCTGGTTATCACGAAGCTCTCTGGTAGTGACACATTTCTGTTCCTTTCTCGGTTCTTCGGTTCTTACGCCCTATTTTGTATTTCTCATCTGTCACTTTAGCGATGCCTCATTTATTTGATATATCAGAGAATAAGGTGTTCCACTAGAAATTAATGGATTTTCCACAAAACCAAACCAGGGAAATTAATTCTTTAGCTTTCATCATTTTAAGTGGAATGTTTTCAAAACAAGAATTACTCATATCCTGCCTCCTTAAATATGGTTTATTAAACACAGTTATCATTCATGATGCCTCTGTTGCATCCTTCCTACAAACCTTGGGTGCCGCCCAAATGCTGCCACTAGGATTGCCTCGGGTGTTTGTTTCTAATACTCCATTGCTGATTAGCATGCCGTAGAGCCCGTGCTTTATAGTCTTTCTTCCCAAGTAACCCCAAGTTCTGTGATGACATAGCCCGTGTCTACCATATGCCCATGTTCCAAAACTAGTGCATGCAGTACAGGAAAGGTTGCCAAGCACGGCCTGAAGCTATAAAACTCAGTGGTAATCTGAACCTAGTCCTGTCTTAGGAAGGAGAAGGAAACACGCAAGCCAATGACAGCAAACACCTTTGTTACAGATTAGGCAATGCAGTCAGGGAAGAGACCAAAGAAGATACAAGATGTCAGCAATATGGTGTAGGAGAATTCCTACTGCCCCCTGGAGGAACAACTCTGGCCCTACACTTCCTATTCTTGGCACTTTGCACGCACGCGCGCGCGCACACACACACACACACACACACACACACACACACACACACGCCACTAAAATCTCATGGCTACCTCTGTTTCTGCAGCGTATATCATCTCCTCTGCCTGCTTTCTCTCTGCCTTTCTTCTTTCTTATCTTGCTGGGGCCCTGTCATGTTATTTGGCTTCTTGGCTTCTGCAAGAAAAAACTGACCTTTCATGTGCATCACATTTAAGGGAAAGGTTTTGTCCTTCCTGTTGGGAAGTTAATTCATCAGAACCCATTCATTATAACCTTTCTGTCTTTGGGTCCTTTTAAGTTCACGAAAGAGCTCAAAGCTCGTGGTTTCTTCCATTCAAACAGGGTAGACATAGTTTTTCCTTTTGTAACTGATATCAGTCCTGCTGTTTGGACTGGGACTTTGGGGGACTATGGTTGTGTTGTTTTCTGTGAAGCTGACCTGCTAGATGTCATTTCAGCATCATTCCGTTTATGACGAACATTACTGGAATTCAGAATCCCTCCCTCAGAGGATTAGGGAGTGTGATGGTCTAGCTTCATGACTCCCAGATGGACAGCTTGATCCATCAGGAACTCCCTTTGCTCTCCTGATTCTTCACCCAGACAGACTTAACTAAGGGAGACTGGTGTCACTGGAGGGATAACACCGTTCTGCAAGAAATGACATGCTTAAATCATGAAATAAAAAAAGGAAAGAGAGAGAGAAAAAATATATGTATCGAATCAACTCTTTCTAAAATTTATGTCAAAGCACAGCACATTTTTGATGCTGATCTGAAAGCATGCCAAGTCTAGAGGTCCAATATGGTAGAGGATGATCCCCAAACTATGAATGATCATGGCTCAGGATCACCAAGAGTAAGGGATGGCAATTAAGAGGTCTACCAGAGAGTTTCCTCTGCAGTGGGTTCCTGGCTGCAAATTCAATGCACAGAACTAAAAAATGAGGAGAACAGAAGGTTTCTGGGATATAAAAATGAGCATTTTTATGGTTGTCAATTTGTCATTCTGGGTAAGATACAAATTTTTATCTATGCCTTCTCATGAAAGTAAGGCAAGAGGAAGGAGAAAGAAAGAAGATGCATGGAGTAAGAAGAGGCAGGCATGGCATAAAGTGTTGCTCCCCTGTGTGACATTACTAACCACACGGACCTATTAAGCACAGGACAGACAGTGAGTGTGCATTGAGAAGGAGGTTGTAGAACTGCATTATGCACAGGATGTTGTGAACACAGCCTGAACCAAGCCATGCAAGGATCACATGCGTAATGGTCATACTGACCATATGTTGAAAGGGTAATTTGTCTATGTTTGTTTAAATGAAATACATTATCTAGAGTAAATGTATCTGTTTTTACTTGTGAAATATGTTGTAGTAAATAAAAAAATCTATCTAATGTGGCTTAATATCAAAACTTATAATTATTATGATGATATTATCTAACCCGTTATCACAATCAATAAAGAAAGTGACACATGATAGATTTTAGAATAGCCTTATTACACCTGGGGCATGGCAGATATGACCTCCTAAGCTATCTTTATTTCCCAAGCCCCCATCCCATGCCGTCTTCTCTAATAATTTCTAACTGGGCTCTTTCCCGTCCATAATCCTCAAAGATTCACTTATACTGTTCACCTAGGCCACTTCTTTCTATCCGAAACGGAACTTCAACACTCTCCCTCTTGGCCCACGTGGTTTTTTTTTCCTAGCCCATGGCGGTTGGGTTCATCATCCTTCTTCTGTCCCTGTTTCCTACCCAAGATCCTTCTCTCTGCAAACCCCTTGAACCTTCACTCTACCTCTTCCTTCTGCCCTGCCCAAGTGCAGCCTTCTATGCAGCCAGTCAGTGAGGCAACATTACCCAGCAATTTTTGGGGTGTGTGAGTGTCTGCTCATAACAGTAAAAATCTCGGGATGGGGTGGGAGGCAAGCAATTAATAAATACAATGCACTAGACCATGACCCAAGAGAAATGTCTACTAGAACAATTTAAATTACATGAATTGTTAACATATGTGGGTCAGGTAATAGTTTGGAGATTTTGTGCTTTTTATGGTTCTTTCTTTAAAAATATTATTTATTTATTTAGTTGGTTGGTTAATTATATCCGTATAGGTATTTTGCCTGCATGTATGTCTGTGTGAATGTGTCAGATCTTGGAGTTACAGACAGTTGTGAACTGCCCTGTGGGTGCTTGGAATTGAATGCTGGTCCTCTGGAAGAGCAGTCAGTGGTCACAACTGCTGAGCCATTTCTTCAGCCTTGTAGTTTATGTTTCTTCATTTGTGAGAATTTCATATATGTATACAATGAAATATGGTAAATTTACCTTCATTTTCTCCCCTAACTCCCCCATATTTCCCTCAATACATCCCTCTGTTAACTTCATGTCTCTGTTTTTTGTTGTTGTCTTTTTTTTAACCCACTAAGTCCAGACAGTGCCTCCCATATGTGCATGAGTATGGGGCCACGCACAGGATCATGGGAATCCTATCACCGGCTGCATTCTCACAAAAGAGTGTTTCTCTTTCTCTCAGCAGATATTGACTGCCAAATGCTACTCAGTAAGAGGTTTGGCATGGAGATCTATCCCAGCTTTGCCAGAATTTTGACTGGCTTGATATTCTACAGGTCTTAAGCAGATATGCAGCTGCTATGAGTTCCTGTGTATACCACTATGCCATATCCAAAAGACAACGCTTCACAGCAGTCCACCCCGTTCTCTGGCTCTCACTTTTCCTTCCACCTCCTCTTCTACAATGTTCCAACCCAGAGGATAGTGAGAACATGTTTACACAGATGTCCCATTTCAGGCCTTGCACTGAGTCCCTAATTCTCAGCACTGCAAAATAAAAAAAAAAAATAAAATAAAAAAATTAGAAGGTTCTTTGGCCAAGGTTGAAAGAAGCCCAAGTATGTGGATACAAAAATGAATCTTTAGAAGTTGCTTGGACAGTATAAAAATTCAGCAAAGATAACAATAGAGGGTGTATCCCTAGGGGATATGACTTCCATAGGCTTTTGATCATGATTACGGTACCAGGTTTAGGCATTCCCTCCTGTGAAGCAGGTCTCATATCCAATCAGAAAGTTTATGGTTATTCCCATAACATTTATGCCACTATTGTACCATTGAGTTTACAGCATGTCTGGCAGGTCAGTATCACATTATGTGGGGTCCATCACTAAATAAGACTTTTGATGTGGTCTTCTCTCGCCAGCAGCCTAAGTAGCACTTTCTGGCACTAGAAAAGATGGCCACCAGGGAAGACATTTCTTGATTCATTTAAGACTATTTTCTCTGTGTCCTGCAGCCAGAGTTTATGGTATCTCCAATAATGGGCTTTTACCATCACATAGTAGGTTTTGGGACCATATGTGTATAGGAATTTTTAGCATACATAACAGAAAATTCTTAAGTCATCCAGAATTATTAGTCAGGGTCAGGTCAATATTTATTCTCACACAACAGACCAAGAGGAGACTGTGAACCAACACTTCATCACTGGAGATGCAGTTCTTTCTCTGTTGTTTGGTTCCACCATCCTGACCCAAGGTGGTTGCAGAAACACTAACCAGAATGATCACACTCCATCCAGCGGAGAAGAGAAAGGGGTGCAGTAAGAATGAAATCCATAAGTGACCTTCTGCCATCACCTTATTCCACCTTCCTTGATAGGCAAAGACCTACTTTGGTCAAAATACAAATAACCCGACAATTCCTGTGTGATTTTGTAGGGAACCTATCTGTTTTCATTAGTGCCATTTACTTCCATGGTCTCCCATCAATTCAGAGTCTCCTGGACAGTGATTTCTTTATTCTTTTCAGCCAAATGTGCAGCCAAAAAATCAGGTGTTACTCCTCCGATGATGGTTTGTCCCTGGTTGCCTGAAACTCTGAGGATGTTGTCCTGGCATCATTATTAATAGTCTTCTTTTTCTTCTCTTGTAAGTACTTTAGTGCCCATGACAAATGGCATGGTCATCTTTGTTTTTTACCACCAAAGAAACAAGAAATAGCTGATAAAGTAGATTTTCTTTGTTGGAGAACTTTGCAGTATCACTCAAGAAACCTCCCGTTGCACAGCACCAATATTCTGAAGATTTACTCATGGGTATTTGAATTTCCAGACTGATGAATTAAAGGGCTTTATCACTATTTTTTATATATTCACTTAAGTATTTGTGGTGCGACTCTAAGTGACAAACACTGTGCATTTAGGACAGTGAGACTTCAGCAATAAAATAAAGTCAGTATAATTCATCTTAACTTTGAACTCATTTCCTATTTCAGTGGAAGAGTAATAGTCAATTTTTCTAACAGTCTGGATTCTTGCTCTATTATCCTCTCCCCTACCCTTGGACATTTCTAAGTCTATTTATGTCTTTCTTGTGCCAGAAATAATATCTGTCCACTATTTTCCAAAATATTAACCATGTGATACTTTTAATTGTTTTTTAGATTTATTTTACGTGTATGAGTGTTTTGCCTATGTGTGTTTATGTGTACCATGTTTGTGCGTAGAAGTCAGAAAAGGGCTTCAGATCCTCTGAAACTACGGTTATGGATAGTTGAGAACTACTATGTGGATTAAACCTGGGAATCGCACCTGGATCCTCTCCAAAGAGCACCAAGTACTTTTAACCACTCCAGCTCCATTACTTCTTTTTCTCTTAAATTACATCACTTTTCCCTTTCTCTTTTCTCTCTCCAACCCTTCTCCAACCCCCTCCTTCCATCTTCTCCCATATCCCCAGACCATTAAACTGATAGCTTCTTTTTGTTACTATTATTGTTGTTGTTGTTGTTATCATTAAATCACACACATAACTATGCACAAATACAAAAGCACAACCTGCTGAGCCCATGTGTGTTGTTTGTGTGTATTGGTTTCAGGACTGACCACTTTGATTTGCATAGATAACTGGGAGCCAGCTCTCCATCTCTCCACAGTGATTAGCTGCCTATAGTTCTTTCTCTATGGGTTGGACCCTGCACGATTTTCCGCCTTCCAAGTTAATCAGAATGACAGGATATATGTGTGACTGAATGTGTGCGTGTGCATGTGCGTTTATGTGTGTGTGTGTGTGTGTGTGTGTGTGTGTGTGTGTGTGCAATAAGTGGCACTTAAATACTGGTAGTAACCTATAGACATCTAACTGGTTTAAGATCCACTCAACAGGAGGAAAATTATACCTGATACTAAAAACCTAGCCAACTTCCTGGGGCTCATAGGTCTTAGAAGAGAAAATACTTTGCTAGACCAGCCTAATTCCTAACTACATACTAAATCTTACCTTTAAACCCACAAATAAGTGTAGTTACCACCCTCATTAAAGAAGCTTCTCCTTAGAGCAAATAGAGATCAACACAGAAAACCACAACTGGACACAATGCACAGGGCCCCTACACTTACGGCTCAGAGACATCGTGGAAGAGGGAGTGGAAAGATTGGAAGAACTACAACACCAGAAAGTGAGATGTAACCAGTATCTTCTAAAAATGGCTGCATAAGGAAGATCGAACAGAGGCAATATCGACACCGCTATTTCCTTCAGAATGGCTAATAATCAAATAATATTTGAAAAGACGGCGTTCTTTTTTTTTTGTTGTTGTTGTTGTTGTTTTTGTTTTCGAGACAGGGTTTCTCTGTGTAGCCTTGGCCATCCTGGACTCACTTTGAAGACAGCGTTCTTAGTGTAACCGGAAGTGGTGCATCTCAGCACCTGAGGAGCTCTTAAAAGAACTGCGGTGGAAACTCTCACTAACTCTTCTAAGCAAACTTTGCTGCAGACCGGTCCTCATTCGTATCCGATGCGATCATCTCTGGACACATCCCTTCAACTGCCCAAGTGTGGAGAATTTAGAAGTCTCCCTGCTCATGGCTCCTCTGTTCTGCCTGATGGTGTTCAGGCATGCTCTCTGTTAAAACCACTCCGAAGATGACACTACCAGCCTCCTCTGTGCTTTACAGAGCACGAAGCATAGGACTTCCTAAAAGATTGATTGACTATTCCACCAACTTCAGCTTCTCCTGTACTAGAATCCTGCAGACTGTTGTGATGATGCTCTGTGCTAAACCCACCCCTTTGTTGCTCTGCAGGTATTTCAGTAGTCAACAGGTCCCTGTGGCCGGTTTTTAAGTTCCTTGAAGGTATGGTGATTTAAATCACAGCGACTTTGCAGATTCATAGTTCCCTTAGCAAATTAATGATGATTCACTACTGAAAAATTGTTTTCTCTATGTAACTTCTTTATCTTTTTATAAAAACAAATATTACTTTTGTTCACCTATTATCAAGAAGTTTTGACGCATTCATTCTCATATGTGGTATATATTAAATTCACCTAGAAATCTATGGCTAATTTTTATTCTTGGCTCATGTCATTTAGATTCTTATTTAATTGATTTGGGTGCAACAATCAGATCATTGTCACTGTAAAGCTTCCTAAATGGTTCTGTGTTGCAGGCCATTTGAGATTATGAGTCATTAGCTTCATATTCAAGGTGACATCAGGACCATTAGGAGCATTCAGCCTAGGAGGGGCTAAGTGCCCATGTTAGTAAGCTTGTGGGTGATTCCCATGGACTTTAGGTTTAGAATAATGACAAAGAATAGAAATACAATGCAAATAACATATGTGATTGAGCCCCATACCACAGTCCTGTTGCAAAGATTTATAAAAGGTGAAAATAACTTGGTCATATAATTTATTTAGCTTCTTGGATTCTGACTATTATTCCAATACTTAATATAAAATGATTGATGAAATGTTTTGTGGTATTATTTAAAATTCTCTGTTCATTTTACACTCCTAGCGTGTCAATCTTCTTTGCTACATTCTAGTATTTCATAGCCACCTGTGGCTGCGTCTACCACTGGACAGACAGTGAAGATACAAGTCTTACGAACCCTGCTGGGATAATCCTAACTATAGATTTTCACATAAATGCTTTGCTCCAATCAAAAGGAATAGATGCATTTCAACCACCTAAAAGGGAGAATTATCAGTGTGTTGTTATTACAAAAATAAATAATAATAAGGAGTAGGGGACGGCTCAGCCAGTAAAGGTGCTTGCCACTGAACTTGAAGACCTAAAATTCATTCCCAGAATCCACAGGGTGGAATGAGGTAATCACTCTGACCAAGTTATCCTCTGACCTGTACACAAGTGCCCATGACACACATGCACTCTCATTCCTCCGCACAAATAATGAACGCGTGCAAAACCAACTCAAACAAAAAGAAAATAAGAGTATTCGTGAAATTTAACTTGATTTAAATGTTTCATAATACACCATTTTAAAACATCACCCCACAAATATATATAATTTGATGTGTACCATTAAAAATAACTTTAGTTCTAAATCAGGAACTTACCGTGGACAATTAATCTGCAGTTCACTTCCTGGGGCTGGAGACATGGCTCAGTGGCTAAGAAGGTACATTGTTCTCACAGAGGGACCCGAGTTCAGTTCACAGCATCACATCAGGCAGCTTACAGCTACTTATAACTCCAGATCCGGGGGATGCCTCATGCACATACACATACATACACACACATATAAAGAATAATGTAATTTACATATTAATAAAGTATTAATATATAAGTAAATAAAATATTTTATATATTAGTAAATAAATAATAGTGAAGCACACTTTCTGGACTTATATTACTAGCCTCATTCTTTCCCATAGACTACAAAGTTATTCCTCTACTTTACCTGGTTTTAGCTTTTACATTAGTTGGCTTTCAGTTGCTGTCATGAAATGCCATGACCACAGAAATCTACAGAAAGAAAGGTTTATTAGAGCTTATGATTCCAGAGAGACAGGGGTCCATCACCAATTGGTTACATTTGTCCACCACCCTTATGCCATAATGTTTTGACTAAAGGACAGATGCTTCATCTTAAACTTCATCCAAAGGGAGACCAGCAACACTCTATTGTTTGTTTCAAAACTTAACCAATACCTAAACGGAGATCCCAAAAGGTTTTATTATTAGCCTAGAATTGATACAACCCATAATATTAGCCAATGAATCCAAGATATGTGTTTTGTAAATGTTAACCAGCTTTCTGCTTAAAGAACAAAACTCCGTTCACATGAGATAGGGTGGGGGTCATGAAAACCTTGCCAAACTCATTCCTTGCTTGTTCCTCGTCTCTCTCCACATGATGACATAGGCAGCCAAAAACCTGACACTTCTCAGACACGGGGATGCTTTGTCTTGCTTTACACTGTCTGGTGCTGTAGCCACTAGCCACATGCGCCTGCTAGAAATGTCTGTTCCAAATTGAAACGTGTTGTACATGTAAAATACATACCAGATTTCAAGTCTTGGTACATATGTAACTTTTCTATGGTTTCTGTAAAAATCTACTACACATTTAGTAATATAAAATATTCATCTATCATTTCACAGTTCTACAGATCAGAAATGTTAGTGTTTTCTCTTCTTAGAATCTCAGAGGCCAGCATAAACCTTTACACAGCTTCGTCCTTTTCTGAAGGCTCCAGACAAAAGCTGCCTCCAAGCTCACTCATGTGGCAGAGAAGAATTACTTGGGTGGTAGAGAAGGTGTCTTTTTTTTTCTTTCCTGTTTGTTAGCTATTAGCTTCTCAGCTCCCAAGCATTTCTGTCACATTGTCACCTCTATCTTCAAATGAGCAAGGACATATTGTATCCTGAGCTTGAGATAAGCTGTCTGGCTTCTCCTTCTGCCATATCTTCTGTTTCTAGTCCGTGAAAATCCTCTGATGTTAGGAACATGTGTAAAAGCCCAGCGTAGTGTGGAGTAGGATAATGGTGCATGCCTGTAATCCCAACATGTGAAAGGGAGAGCAGTGAGGTTTTGTAAGTTTGAGATTCAACAGGATTATATGAAGCTGTGCCTCCAAAACGAACACACACACACACACACACACACACACACACACACACGCACACACACACTGTGCTCATAGAAACTCAGGGTTTCCGCTCAGTAGTTGAACACATAAACAACTGTAGCTTCTATAAATACCGTTGAAAGTTCTCTTCAGCTGGCCTGGTAGTTCATACTTAGAATCCCAGCATTAGGGAAGCTGAGGCAGAAGGATTGCCATGAGTTAAGGGACAGACTTGGCTACATAGTAAATTCTAGGACATTCTGGACAACTTAGTTAGACACTATCTCTAAGGTGTTTTGTTTTTTTAATCCTTTTTATTAATTTATTCATATTACATCTCAATTGTTATTTCGTCTCTTGTATCCTCCCATTCTTCCCTCCTGCCCCTTTCCCTCTACTCCCCTCCCCTATGACTGAGGTCCTTCTCTGTCACAGTCATAGGGGAGTTGTTTTGTTTTTAATGGCTGGAAATAGAGAAGTTTCATAGTATGTACAATCTTTAGGCTCAATCATATGCATGGAAAATAATAAATACATGCTAGGTATGTTTCATCATTAAAGTATAAACATAAACTGTAGCTCTAGAAACAACAACAACAACAAAACTTTGTGGAGAACTGTAGCTCTGCCAAGCAATTTACATTAAGTAAAATTCATTGTACCTCTGGATTTATCCTGCTGCCATGGATTTGAAGATAGCAGAACACAGAACTTAGTACATAGAACCAGTGACAGAGATAACCATACACATATAATATAAAACTATATAACTCATGAGGATTATGTAGTGCATACAGAAATAGATAGATAATTCATCTGTACAACACAACTATAGTTAAGTTTTGGATTCGTGCATATGCTATATAAAAACACATACACACCCATAGACCCACACTATGTTATATGTGTGTGCATATGTACCCACACACACACATATATATACAATATATTGTATATATAATATATATTTATATTCAGTAGTTTGTATTTTATTTTCTTCTCTTCAGACCATGGTAACCATTTGAATGAAAGGCTAAAGTGACGAGACATTTATTTAAAAATGACATATAGAATGGTGTTCAATGGCATGCCATTTTAAACCATTTGATTCATGCTCCAAATTCACTGGAGTACAATTTTGGAATATAGAAAATCATGGCAGATTAATTGTATAACAGTCACCAAATGTTCAGATTTCAGATTTAAGCAATCCTTGACATGTATGGACGTCCCTATACTGGAATGATTTTGAGGTATTTACATCATGTACAGAGATTTATTTTCCTTTCATATAAAAGCAGTGGCTTTTTACAAGTTAAAATATGCAGCTTTTTATTTTAACTATTTAAATTGTATTATATACAAATATTGCTTTACTATTTAAGAAAGGAACTCATATCATTAAACTACAGTCTGTAACTTAACTATACCTGAAAGATTCTTTTTACCATATAGGGCAAGGCACTTATAGGCTCTAGGAATTAATATGTGGATATCTTAGGAGTTATTCTGCTGTCATACTGTGAAAGTACAAAAGATTTTCTTAGTAATTTTTGATCACTTGTTGAGATTATATTACTAAGAATATTATGGTTTAAATAAAATATATTTCTAAAATTAGTTTACCTATTCTGAGCAGCTGAAATATTTTAATTTTCAAATTTGGCTCATATCTGTGTCTTGTACCACACTTGTATTGATCAGCACTAGCACTCAAAGGCTCAAGGGTGATAAGATTCTTCTTAACCATCCCCACATATTCTGCCATTCCATCTTGGGGCCTGTGTCTTTCACTGGAAATGGCTTCTTTACAATAATATCTGGCTTTACATCTTTAGGTTTCTTAAGAATAATCACAGCGCCTTAGCTACTTTTCTATTGATGTGAAGAGGTACCCTGACCAAGGCAACACATAATAGAAAATATTTATTGTAACTCATGGTTTCAGAGTGTTAGATTCCATGGGGAGCATGAAAGCAGGTAGGTAGGCATGGCACTAAAATAAGGCTAAGAGTTCACATCTTGACCTGCAAGTTGGAGGCAGAGAGAAAGCTAACTGGGAATGGTGTAGACTTTTGAAACCTCAAAGCACTCTCTAGTGACACACCTCCTCCAACAAGGCCACACCTCTTCCAACAAGGCCACACCTCCTCTAATAAGGCCACACCTCCTCCAACAAGACCACACCTCCTTCAACAAAGCCACACCTCTTCCAACAAAGCCACATCTCCTCCAACAAGGCCACACCTACTCCAACTAGGCCATACCTACTCCAACTAGGCCACACTTCCTAATCCTTCCCAACAGTTCCACTAACTGGGGACCAAACATTTAACCACATGAGTCTATGTGGACCATTATCACTTTCAAACCACCCCACACAGTAAAACATACTAAAAAAGAAATCTCTTCTTTTGTGTATAAGATATTCTATTATATGAAGCCTCTCTCCATGGAATCAGGGATCATTTTGTTCATGTTTTGCTTTTCAGTGGTTGGCATGTAGAAGGCTCTTCCAACAAATACCTGATAGTCAAATGATTCCAGGTGCCAATTACAGCTCACGGAAAGAAGCAAAAATCAACTTTGGAAGGTAAACCCTGCCCAATTTCCTAACAATGATAAACATCTACAAACCATGGGGTAAGCAATCTCCATTAGGAGCTGTCAACTGAATAATGCTTAATGATTTTGTTTTGATGAGTCAAGAGAGCTGATGGTTCAGGAAGAAAAAAAATCTTTACCAGATGAACATTCTAATTATCCAAGTGTTTTCATTGCTGTGCTCTATCTGGCTTTTGCGATTAAGCCAAAAAATAAAATCAAATTTGTGACTGTTTTCAAAATATTTTTTGGATGTACCACTTTGTGTGGAGTTTAGCTCCTGTCAGATGGGACTCTCGTGTGCCTTAATCTAGTCCTCCAACACTAAGGAAGCTAAAGGGCGTAGTTGGACCCATGCGTCATAATCTGTGACGCACCAGGCTTTAGCCTGAGGGGTGACCCTGTGACAGTGAGGCAAAATCTATGATGCTTTCCAAGCTCATCAGCTACCCAGGATAACGATCCTCTGAGGAAAAGTTAGAGTGGTTGAGAAAGCATAGCCTTCTGGAACATTCTCTCCTGCCAAGCATCACCCTAAAAGAATAGTGGAATGGGTACATTTTACCCATCCCCTTTCCCTGTAACCTTCCTGATTGCAAAGATTGTGTGCATCAATAAAGAGATTATACAAATAAACACTTAGAAGATAGTTCGCCAATTGAAAGGGTTGATAGGCGGAATAGGGCATTCTTCAAAATCTATTGTCATGCCTTTCTGGACTTTATTCTTTATCAGCACTTTTTTTTCCCCTCAAGAAAAACAAAATAGCAACATTTGTTGGGGGGGGGGGACTGTGTTCCTTCCTTTCTTATTACTTTTATTGTTTGAGGTTTCTTTTAGACTCTAATGTGGCATTGTGATTTTGAGATGGAAAGAAATCCCTTGTCTTTCAAACAGAAGAATGTGATTGTGTGCTATTGTTGCCAATGATGAGCTAAAGAGGTTAATGGATCACAGGGCTGGCAAACAGCCATCTCTCCTGCTGCTCCTCATATTACACGGTATACATGTGGCTGTTGCTGCTGAGCTTACAAATTTTGTCTGAGTAGATGGTAAATAAGTTTATGGAGGTTTAACTTATCTCTCCTAGGTCTCAACAGCTCTTTCCTCCAGGCGATTGCCTGCCAACTTAAAAATGCACTTTGGGATCCGAGCTCATGCCCTTTCACCGTGGTGGTAAAAAAAATGGGACTTGGAAAGGAAGTGAGGCTGCTTCTGAATGAGAATCCAGAAATACCGTATCTGATGGATTGCCACTGACCTTTCATCTCCAGATAGACAGAATTAACACAGGGCGATGATGACCATAACAAAGTACAGATACGGGAGAAAGCACAGCAGTTCTTCCTAGTGTTGCTGCTGGTGATCGTTCTCACAGTACTAATTAAGAGGACCAGTCATCTCTACTGACCCCAACTTATCTAAGCTTTGAATGTCATAACTGTCATTTGAAAACAGGCCAGTTCTCCTGAGCAGCAACATAGTGGTTTCTTCCTAAAGGACTTGTACATTTGTGCAATGTTGATACCCTATGAGCATACACAGGAGGAGGAGGTCCCCCTCAGTCACAATCATAGGGGAAGGGAGTAAGGAGAAAATGAGAGGGAGGGAGGAATGGGAGGATACAAGGGATGGGATAACAATTGAGATGTAATATGAATAAATTAATAAACTATCTTTTTTTTTTTTTTTTAAGTATGCAAGAGACAGACTACCTCTCCAGAAAGAACTAGGGGAAGAGGGAATGAAAGGAGAAACAATGTTTGTTTGTTCAGGCAACCCCAGAGAGACCAACCGGGTGGTAACTTTATCTTCAGGAAGGACAATTTTCTTGTAATTGTGATTAGTCAGGGATGCTTCTTGAGAACTAGAATTGGGAGGAAAGTAGCACAAATATACTTCCAGGTGGGATCCCTCCCATTAGGCAAAGACACCTAATGCAGTAAACAGACTCGGTCCCCTGGCCTGCCATTGTGCAGGCGACAAAGGGTAGGACAATTTGGAAAGGTGCATGTGCCTCTGGGCTTTGGAACTCCAGACCTTGCCTGAAGGCTGAGCAAGCCCAGAGCTCCTTCTCTTCCCGACTAGGCGGTGATCGCCCCCTGTGACTCTGAACGCACACAGCAGCCCAAAGCACAGGCGGCTGACGCCACCAGCCACTCCAGTCCGCCAGAACTCTCACCTGGCATGCCTAAGTCAATGTGGCCCATCTGGACACCTGTGCATCGATCTCACGCTCAAGCTCTGGGTCTAGCGTCCCACCATTACATCAGAGAGACCTATCTCGGCTCCTTAGACACTGAGTTACTTCAATCTCTGAGTATTAGACCAATGTCCCGCCTGCCCAGTCACCGCTTTAGGTTCTCAAAGCTGTGATCTTAGATTGTTCAGGAGCCCTGACCACCCACCTTGCAGCCACACTGTGCTAGCCAAAGCTTTCTGCTCCCGTGTGGGACATGCTGTGGCCCAACCGCACATCTTCCACCTCACGGAATATCTCCCCCTCCCACCCCTCAGGCTTCAACCCTTAAGGCCGGGCCCTCCCCCTGCCTCGGTGCCCATACCCACCTCTCAGTCACCTGCGCTCCCTTCTCCACCCTTTTCCTCCTCCTCCCTTTCCTTTTGGTCTCTCCGCTGCCTTAACGAGCACAGGAGCGGCCACTGGAGGAGGAGCAGAGGGAGGAGGGGAGCACACGGAGGAGAAGGGGCGGGGTGGGTGGGAAGAGAGCCGGGAGGGTGTGGACTGGCAGCCACTCTGCAGCTGGCCGCCGGGGACCTGGTCCCTCCCGCGAGCCGAAGTGATGGAGGGGAAGATATCCTCTTAGACACATACACGCGCGCGCATCCAGCTGGGCACGTCTCCGGGAGGCAGCAGCCGGCTCCAGCGCGCCAGGGACCGGGCGGCGGCCGTGACAGTGCGAGCGGCAGGGAGTCCGCGGTCCTCACAGCTTGAAACCGGCCGCAGGAGGACGAGCGAGGGAAGATCTCAGCCGCACTGACTTGCTCTTTTAGAGACATCCGGAGGGACCGAGTTCCTGACACTGTCACCACGGATGCCCGAGGCTCTGCCCCTCGCTTGAGGGGTCCCGGTGGGCGCCGGTGCCCGCGTCGTGAGAGGAGAATGCAAACCTCCTCCCGCAGAGCTCCTGCAGTCCCCTTCGCTGCGTGGAGTCGGGCTCCAGCGGCTGCCCCTGACGTGCTCGCGCCGCGGGAGCGCGCCCTGCCGCACCTGGCTCCAGCCTCCTAGGGAAGTGCGCGAAACGCGCCCTAAACTCCACTACTTGTCCCCTCCCCTCGCCGCTCTCCGCCAAGGACCTCGCGGCGGCCGCGGTCGCCGCCTCAGAGTGAAAACCCGCCCGCCCCGCACTCACGCGTGAGTACGGCGCTGCTTGCCTGCCCTGCTCGCCTGCTGGCTCACAGCCGAGCTTCCCAAACTACTGGACCACTTCTTCAGACCTCGGGAAAGGCCTGGCGACCCGGCGCGACTGGTCTGGACCACCACTTCCCAAATTGCGGCCGGCGCTGAGGCTGTGGCCACTGGGGACTACGGTGAGTGAGCAGGGCTATCTGCCGGCCTCGCGCGGGAAAGAGGGTAGGGCACTCGAAGCTCGGACCTTCTGGATTTGGGGTAAATTGACAAGGGGAGTCACCTAGAGGAGGCGTCTCTCTGCCTCAAGCACTTTTTGGGTCACAGTTTTCCTGGGTGCCTCCTGAGGGATAACTTGGAACCCCTTGCTTGGGTGGGGGTCTAAACTAATGGGAAAGGAGAAACAGCGAGAGCAATTGCTTGAGCGAATTTAGCGGTCTTCCTCCAAGTCTGCCCTTCTGTCCCCACTCTCTCATCCGTCTGTCTTGCCCAGGGACCTATATCCAGCGCTCTCCTAGAGTCGGATCCAGAACATGCATTCACAGTTTGATGATGATCTCTCAGCAGAGTTTGGTCATTTTTGCTTGGCTGCTTCTGAGGAGGTTATGTACTGTCACCTGGAGTTATATGGTAGCTTTAAGGGGAGTAGGATGCACTGAGGCCCAAGCAAAAGGCAAACAGAGTATAGGCAGAAGTCACATTACCATGGAAGTGGGTGCCTACTGTTTGGAGAAGACCCTACACTCTTGGTGTCATTTCTCATTTCCTCAAGCCTCTCTCTGCTCAATATCTCTCTCTCTCTCTCTCTCTCTCTCTCTCTCTCTCTCTCTCTCTCTCTCTCTCTCTCTCTCTCTCTCTCACACACACACACACACACACACACACACACACACACACGGGATGGGTGCAATCGAGCAGGTGATCATATTATTATTTTTAAGAGGTCTGCAGCCACTGTGACCCACTGCTGCATTGCCTCCTGCCTCCTGGACTTAGAATATTACCCAGTGAGGAATAATAAAACTGCCTGTTGGGCATGACTTTAGGTGCTTCAGGTTCCAAGCAAACCTCTAGTGCTCCTCCTGAGTCATTTCATCATGGTGTGCACAGTTCTCAGGCTTTGATCCTTGAGTATATTCACCCAGAAAAGCTATTGCTGGAGAGAGAGAGAGAGCGAGAGAGAGAGAGAGAGAGAGAGAGAGAGAGAGAGAGAGAGAGAGAGAGAGAGAGAGATTCTTCGTTTGTGTTCTCTCTGTGTCTCTGTCTCTGCCTCTCTCTCTCTTTCTTTTCTCCTCCCTCTCCCCCCCAGTCTCTCTCTCTGCCTCTCTCTATCATCTCTCTCTGTCTCTATCTCTCTCTTGCTCTTTTTTCTCCTCCCTCACTTTCTTTCTGTCTCTGTGTTCCCTCTCTCTCTCTCTCTCTCTCTCTCTCTCTCTCTCTCTCTCTGTCCTCTCTCCTCTCTCTCTCTCTCTCTCTCTCTGTCCTCTCTCCTCTCTCTCTCTCTCTCTCTCTCTCTCTCTCTCTCTCTCTCTCTCTCTCTCTCCCTCTCTCTCTCTGTTATTTCAAGTAAAATATTAGTCTCTTAAGGGGACATTTAATGTTTATAAAGTGCTTTACATCATACATTTTGTGGATGCATTTAATTGCCCCATGACTCTCTTCTGATTTATGTAAACTGAGCCTGATAAATGGCATGCAGGGTCTGGGGTGGGGCAAAACAGGCGGGCATCCTCTTGGTGTCACTGCTTCTTTCTAAACTGATTTGTTGACAGTCATAAAAGTGGGTGCTTCTAAAGGGTGTTATTCTGTGCATCTACATATTCTAGAGCTTTAAAAAATTATTTTCATGCTGCAATTCACTTCAAACATATCTGTCTTCTATTCAAAGAAACTGTTGATGTTGTTTTTTTTAAAGCGATTACCAAATTTAGATATCAAGTATAACTATTTTAAAAGTAGCTTATTGCTAGTAATTACAACAGATTTTAAAGTTACCTCTTTTCCTCCTCTTCATGATTTTTCTTCCCTATTCTTAAATTAGTAAAGTTTGTAGCAGGAGAAATAAAAGCACCTTTTCTTACCTTTTCCATTACTCTTGTTTGCAAGTGGCCCTGTTTGCAGTGACTGGGTCAGTATCAGACAGGCTTCTAGGAGAAAATAGAGTTATTTACTAGTGAATTGTGCTAAAACAAGGCAATGAGAAAAGAGTGGGAAGGAAACTATTGGTTGGCTTGTAATTGTCTCCACTGCAGTGTTTTAGCTGGGGTAGGAATAATAGCCCTGGCCTCTCCTCCAAGACACCCTTGGCTATTTAAACATGTTCTTTCTTCAATTAGGAAAATAGAAATAGGCATTGTTACTCATGTAAACCATTTTCAAATAGATATGCTTAAACAATTTATGAGGGAAATTATGGGCAGAGCATTCGATGACTGGTCACAGCAGGTACTAGGTCCTGGTTTCTAGACTAACCCAGACCTGGAGCTTACTGTTTGAAGTCACTCCCTTTAAGATCTTTGTGCGGAGACTTCCTGGGTTCAGTTTGGCAGTTTGGATGATATGCTGGCTTCACTCTTCTTACCATTTTGCAGGCATACGCAGATGTTTTTGAATGAATAACTTTTCTCCTCACTGAATTTGTACTCATTCAAAGAGTATTTCTTGAGCACATGAGCGGACACAATAAGCATAGCTGAGCCGGGCCATTATTTCAAACAAGGAAGGGTTATTGCTGGAAGTAGGGTGTTTGCTCCTACCCTGGGTAAATGGAACAGCAGAGCAGTCACTTTCTTAAGGAAGCAGTATTTTCCCTAAAGTAGGTGATCCAGGAACAAAGAGCTGTTGACTCAAGAGTCACATGAGATATTAGAGTATCTAACTTAATTTTCCATCCCAGTCCTGCCATTATTTTTAATTGATGTCGTCTCTCATCTTCTGGCTGCTTGTCTGGGTTCTTAGAGTAAGTCATGAGTCTGCACTGGGTCTCATTTCCAACTCTGTCTTTCTCTATACTTCTATGGAGCAGAGCCAGATCTCAACACATCATTAGTATTCGCTTATGAATAAATGCAAATCTTCCTGTAGCCTCAAAAAAAAACCAAACTGAATTCACAGAACAGTGTGTTGCTTCCTCATTTCCTCATCCCTATACTTTTCCAACCTCAGCAGCAGTGATACCTCCTAATAATGCAATTATATGCAAATGAGAAAGTTAAAAATGATTGTTTAGGTTCTTAGAGAAAAAAATGAAACTTCTTATGGAAATTTTAGTTGGGGAAAATTTCCTTTGACTCTCTGAGCATACCTTGGCAGGGTGAATTTTTTATGGTGGTAGTCTTTACTCATGAATAAAATAACTCTAGTAAAAGACACTATTTATTGATGATGAGAGTAAGTGCCCTTACTAAAACTGACTGTGGCATATGTAGGAATATAATATGAACTGTAACAGTGAATGTGTAACAAACTGAGTACTTACATATTTTATTTACTTCATGAGCATGATTTTACATTTTTGTGCAGTATTTTATTGTAATAGTTTAGTATTATAATTGAATAATTATTGTTTGGGAATTGGACTACAGCCTGTTTAAAGGAAACAACTGAGAAGTATGGAGACAAAAAAAAAATTAAGAAAAAGGAATAATGGTTCAAATTGCACGTTCACCTTTATTCAAGTCCTGTCTCCTCTTTTCTGAGGGGGCAACATAGAGGAAAGTCAAAGCCAGGTGACTTATTAAATTCTCATTATGGACTGGCAGGCTGAAATGCTGCAATTCAGAGCAGTAGGATCTTTAAAGTTTCCCAGTAACTTACTATGAATTCTTTAAAGTAAGCAAAGGCATATTTTTTCCTGGAATCCAATTAGCTATTAGCAAGCTTTTCTCTATATATAATCCAAGTTTGTTTTAGAGAACCATAATGCTACCCTAACGGATAAACATGAAGTGCAATTAGGCAGTTATGACTACATTTGAAGTCGCCGCTCAAACACACTCCAAAATAGTTAACCCTTACCAAATATTTAAAAGAAACTATTTCATTTCCAGATCCCTGTTAACGTACAGGTAAGGATAAATACCCTTTCTAAACCTTATATGCAAGTCTCATTATCTGGCTTATTATTTATTAATATGTTTTGCAATGGATTACTTTCCATTATTTTGAAAAATTTTATGAATGAAAGCTGTGTTTGTATTAAGAACTGTTTGAAGAATTGTCTTTACCAAGTTTCATATTTAAATATAGGCTAATATAATATATATGTAGACGTGTTCACATTTGTATATAAAATACTTGTTTCCATTGGATCTTTGTTTATAACTCTATTGTAATAACTTTGACTGACATAAGGTCATCCCTTTGTGACATATGTGATTTGTAATGAGAGCCTCATCCTTCGAGTGATGCGTACAAGTGTTTCAGAAGTTTGGTGTAAGAATTTATACCAAAGTGATAAGCTTTTATGAGCCACTTGATTAATAAATATCCACGTGTGTGTGTGTGTGTGTCTAACACTTTCTAAAATACTCAAGTAACAATAACTCATTTATTTCTACAAGTCTTGAGGAGAGAAAACACAAATTGCTATTATACTCATTTTGGAGATGAGGAAATTTGCAGCCTCATCTTACTAAATGATAGTTAAAGCGCTATAGCTACCCAATGGCAAAGCAGATACTTGGTCCCAGGCAGCTTCCTATGGTACTCCACTGCTTTTTAATGTTTTTTTTTTTTTTTTTTTTTTTTTTAAGTTTACTTAAATAAATTATATGCTGGCTAGTTTTTGTTAACTTTACCCAAACTAGAGTAAGCTTGGAAGAATGAACCTCAATTGTAGAATTACTTAGATCTATTTGGCCTGTGAACATGTCTGTGAGTTATTGTCTTGATTAATGCTTGATGTGGGAGGGCCCAACCCACCGTGGGTGGTGCCAACACCGGTAGGTATTCCTAAGCAAGCCAGCAAGTAGTTCTATTCCATTGTCTCTGCTTCCATTGTCCTGTTTCCAGTTCCTGCCTTGAGCTCCTGAGCTCAGCATGCACTGTAATGTGGAAGTTTAAACCAATAAACTCTGTCTTCTCCGAAGTCATTTTTTGGTTGTGTTGATTACCATATCGAGAGCAAACAGCAGAGGCTCAAGTGAGCAGTGAATTAAAGGTAATATGACATACATCCTGGCTTCTGAGATCTACAATGGTTTTTGACTTAAATTCATGAGGAATTTACAGGGAAGGGGGTTGTAATGAAACAGTGGCATAACCTGAACTTAGGTGGGACTGGGGTGCAGAGCTGCACCTCAATGTAGTTTTTAATTGGCTCAATTATTTCCTAAGGTTCAGCTGCTTTTAAATTAGGTAACTTTAAGAACTGGTGCTATACTTAAGCAGTTTTAATAGCACAGAAGATCTGATCCTGAATGTTTTGTGCTTCCCATAATATCCTTGTTATGTGAACTTCTTGCACTGAGGTCAATGCTGTGTGTTACTATGAGGTGCATGCCAAAGAAAACGTTTTACAAAAGGTGTGAGATGTAACTTAGCCTTGTCACCCTCATCTGCATACAATAGGTATCCTACTGTTGTTTGCTGTATGAATTGAAGCAAGCTTTTTCGTAAGTTGTTTGTCCAGAGGCAAAACAAAAGCAAAAAGCTTTTAAGCATCTTTATAATTACATTGTGTAATTTTACAGTCCTAATGTCATTCCTTGTCTAAGGGACACTTTCTGTTTCATGTTGATTTCAGTCATCATCTATGAATCATCTCTGAAGCCATGTGGAATAATAATCTTTGTGAAATGGGGTGGTAGAACAAAGCAAGAGAGTATAAGGAGTGTGAAAAAAATAAATGGATTCAAACACTTGCATTTAGAAAGAGGGAAGAGAGGCTGTAATTGTGCCTTTTATTTTAAAAGGACATAAAAAGACAGGATTAACATTAAATAACAGAATCTTTAAGCACAACTGGCCTGTCATAAATATTAGAGATCTTGCTATTTGAGTGTAGTTTGGGGAACTATTTGTAAACATATTAAAATGTCACTGCGATACTTTCTGCCATAGTTAGCTAACTCAAATTCCCTAAAGAAACTCACAGTAATCAAATGTACCTCGACGTGGATATTTATCACAGTACACGTGCGAGTTTGGACAGGGCTGGGCAAGTTGGACTCTGTTCTCACTATTGCTTACAGGTGACACCTTGGAGCAAGTTGCTTAGTGTTTGTAATTCTTATTAATTTAAAATATTATGTGGTGGGAGAAATGTCATTTGTAGATGCCCTCATAATAACTTGTACAAAATATGTAGAGTGTCAGATATGAGTCAGTGACTGATCCTGCTGACAGCATCATCGTGTTTGTGGCAGCAGCAGCAGCAGCAGCAGCACTGTGGCAGCATCAGGATGATAAAATCAAACAGCCATGTGATGCCCAATATGCAAACGATCGAATCACAGGGTTGTGGGCTGTAAAGCACAGCTTCTGTGTATTCTCTTACTGCTGAGGCAAGAACACAAGAAGGGATGTTTCAGACCTTAAGTTTGATTTCTGGACTTAAAAGTCCGTGTCTAGCATAGAATGTCAGCAGCTGGGAGTCCAGTTCAGTGACAGAGCATTCACCCAGAATGCCTAAGGCCCTAGGTCCCATGCTAAAAATCACCATAACGTGGAGCAGGAAGTTGAGAGAAGGCGCAAAGGTTTATGAAAGAGGTAACTCATCGTCTTTTTAAAGCCTGGCTATAGCACTTTTGGCTTTGTCTTGTCTTGCTTTGTTTACTTTTATCTCTCATTATGGAGACCTAGCATCTCTGGACTGTAACTCACTAACCCAGCAGACCTCAAATGTGGAGCACTTGCCCTGAATTTGCCTCTCAAGTGCTGTGGTTATCTGCAAGTGCCACAGAGCCCAGCTTGAAGACCTGCTGGGCCTGTTTGGAAACTACTTTGCCATCTGCATCCTCCTTAAAGGGGGTGGGGGATGGGAGGCAGGTTTCTCTCAAAGCCACCACAATATTGTTAATCTCTTGACGTTCATTATTAACTAAAGGTTGTGAGGTATATGGACATTCTTTGTACTCTTATCCTTTACATGGTATAGCTAGAATTCATTGTATAAAGAGAAAAGATTGATCTTGGTCGTGGTCATTAAATAGTTACTTCTTTTAAACATATAATTTAGTTCTTAGATTTCTCCTTTTTGTTAACTCATTTAATTTAGGAACTCATTCTGCCACCCCTACTCAGTTTTATGAGCTTAGATATCCATGCCCTTTTATGTAATTTTCATTTAATGAACTAATAAATGATGCTACCTCACAGTTAATCAATATTTCCAAAGTCTACCCCTATGCTTCTTTATTTTCCTGTGCCTTTCTTGCCACACACCTTCCCTTTCAAAAAGTTTTCTTTCTTAGTTTGTCATGTTACACTATTTTCACATGTGTATATAAAAGTGACTTAAGCAACAAACTAAACTACATTAATTTTAGCAAACTTTTGTATTTATTTTTAAGTAGGTTTTCAATGGTTTTTCAATATCCTGCTGCATCAAACTATATTGGATGCAGTAATGGAATTGGCCCTGCGTGCAAGTAGGATTTCCTCACCTGGACAGACAGCTGCCTAAAACCTCAAATTCCTAACTGCATCTGTTTTCTGAGCTGAAGGAAATGAAGCAGGACTAGAAAACACTAGAAGGAGTTTCTTCTCAAGAACATGATATGGGAAAGTGGCAAGGCTCTGTGAGTGACAAACCTCTGTGACTGAGAGGCCTCTGTGACTGACAATCCCCATAGGTGGCATGGCTCCATGACTGACAAGCCTTTGTGACTGAACAAACCTCTGTGACTGACAAACCTCTGTGACTGACAAACCTCTGTGACTGAACAAGCCTCTATGACTGACAAGCCTGTGACTGACCAGCCTCTATGAGTGACAAACCTCTGTGAGCTGTAAGCCTCTGTGACTGACAAGCCCCTGTGACTGACAAGCCTCTGTGACTGACAAACCTCTGTGACTGACAGGCTTCTATGACTGACAAGCCTCTATGAGTGACAAACTTCTGTGAGTGACAAACCTCTGTGAGTGGCAAGCCTCTGTAACTGGCAGGCCTCTGTGACTGGCAAACCCAGTACCTGACAGGCCTCTGAATGGCAAGCTTCTGTGGCTGACAGTCCCCATAAGTGGCATGATTCTATGAGTGGCAAGCCTCTGTGACTGACAAGTCTCTGTGAATGACAAGCCTTTGTGAGAGGCAAGGTGTTGTAAGTGACAAGCTGTTGTGAGTGGTAAGCCTCTAAGTGACAAGCCTCTGTAAGTGACAAGCCTCTGTAAGTGACAAGCCTCTAGTGACAAGCTCTGTAGTGATAAGCCTCTGAAGTGACAAGCCTCTGTGAGTGATAAGCCTCTGTGACTAACAAGTCTCTGTGACTGACACAAGCCTCTGTGACTGACACAAGCCTCTGTGACTGACTGACACAAGCCTCTGTAGTGACAAGTCTCTGTGACTGACAAGCCTCTGTGACTGACAAACCTCTGTGACTGACAGGCCTCTGTGACTGACAGGCCTCTGTGACTAACACAAGCTTCAGTGAGTGGCAAGCCTCTGGGTGTGGCAAGCCTCTGTGAGTGACAAGTCTCTGTAGTGACAAGCCTCTGTGACTGGCAAACCTCTGTGACTGACAAGTCTCTGTGACTGACACAAGCCTCTGTGACTGACAAACCTCTGTGACTGACAGGCCTCTGTGACTGACAACCCTGCATTTGCAGCCCTCCTCTCAGCAGCATGCCCAGCAAAGCTTTGAGTTTCACTTTTCTGATCATGGGTTTTGCTTCTCTGGGTCTGGGCTTTGCTGGATTGCGATCCTTCACACATGTATCCATGACATTTAACACATGATATAAAGAGATGGGAGTTATTTCTGTGGACATCTCAGAATCCAGGAAGCTGGCACTAAGACACTTGACTTGGGGTGAGGGGGCAGAAGGAGAGAACTGAGGCAGCAAGGAGGACAGGTTGAGGGTATGTGAGAGACTCATGGGCCACGGACAGGCAGGGTTCTATCCCACCATTTCTGAATCTACACTAGATGTATAGTGTCAACATAACATGGACATCTGAGCATGTTATTGCTTATTGTCTTGATAGCAGTGCCTGGCATACCAAAATTGTTAGTATTGGGTGCATTGTTATTTCCTGATTTCCTTTGGGTAGAATTCCATAATTAGATGTTTATCTTAGTGTCATATGCTATCCACTTTGAAATGGATGAGGAGAGACAGTCAGGAGTTACTATGGCAGCGTCTAGTTGTAGAGCTTTGAAACTCTTCAAACTAATGGACTCCCAATTACGTTCACTAACAAATGGCTTGAGAAATTTCATGAACTATTGCTTTCTTAATATTACTTCTTCTCAAGTACTTTGTTATTCCACTCTCCTGTGTTGGCAAAGCCATCTACCTAGTCACCCAAGAACAGTGAGAGACAGATTGTTACAGGGATCATAATAGGAAACAGACATATCCTTTTATTGTCCTCCTGCTCCGCACAGGTGTGCCCCTAGGGGCATGAGCATCCTGCCTCCTGAGCACTTATGTGTCTCACTAGCACTAGGTACCACTTTAGTTCAGGCCACTGAGAAGTCCCAGCTGAATCATGATACCCTTCTCCAGCCTTGAGTCTCCCTCTTTTTAAGTGCTTCCGAAAGGCTCCTAACTGTAAACCTTACCACATAATCCCCTTGCAGCACCCTCCAGCTGAAGGGCCATGCTCAAACTTACTCAAGATCCTTCTTAGCTCAGTCTTACTTTTCCAGTGACAAGGTCTGGATTCATCCCCTTTTCCAGGACATCACAGCAATTGTGTGTGTGTGTTTCCAAGAAGCAATGGGCCATGTCCCTTCATACAACCTTGCCTTTGAATACATACGTATAATGTTTATTACTCTTCTAACTTTTTTACTTTCCTCACCATCACGCTTTGCTTTACTACCTTTGATGCCCATTCCCAAACCAGAACGAGCTAGATTTCTGATCATCTGCTTTAGTCTCAATCACACTCTGGAGTTGGAGCATTGTTTCATATTTCCCTATCACAGACTCATAATCATCCACTCACCTCTCAAGTGACCCTAAACCTGTATCTCCAGTGTAGCCACAGAATCTGGAATAAAAGAGGCACTGAGTACATTTTACTGAAAACTGACCATCCTTTCCCTCCCTCTGCCTAACATTGTCACTCCTCTTTCTTATGTGGTACATTTTCCGACTCATCTCAGTGCTCATTTGTTGAGTGACTGCTGTATGCCAGAGAATGGGCTTGATGCTGAAGACACAAAAGGACTTAATTTTTCACTTAGGACACTTATAGGCCAAAAAAGAAAGAAAGGAAAGGAAAGAAAACTTACAGGCCTGATGATAAGACCAAGTGGCACAGAAACAAGGATCTGTTGACATTACTAAATGATGGTGAAAAGAACCAAGGAAGCTGGTATGAGAAGGACTGGGGGAGCAGGGACATCCCATCCCTCTCTCTGGCCTCTCCCTGTAAATCCTTCTCTCCAGTAACTTCAACTACTTATGGTAAGCATCCACCTATGGAGAATAATTATTCATTTGATTTTGGCTTTTTTGAGACAGGGCTTTTCTGTGTAGCCCTGGCTGTCCTGGAACTCCCTATGTGTACCGGACTGACCTCCAACTCGCAGAGATCTACCTGCCTGACTCCTGAGTGCTAGGATTAAAGGTGTGTGCTGCCATCCCTGGCTACTTATTACTTTTAGGACTAAATTTGGAACTCTGCTTCTCTAACAATGGTCTATAAGAAATTGGAATTTTAAAAAAATTTTTATACTTTCAAATCAAGAAAGATTCCGATGTTGCCATCAAAGTCCATGAACTCATCTTTTGAGATTTTTCTATTAAAAGTCTTTTCACCATATAATATAATCATATTACATGCTTATGTTCATATTTCTTATAAAGCAGGAGTCATTTAACCAATTGTTATCTGCTTAATGTAATTAAAATTCTGAAAAATCTTATTCCTCTATGGATATTTGAGATATGTCTAAAATTAAATTAGTTTACCCTGAACAAAATAGAAAACTCAATAAGACCAAAAGATAAGCTAATAACATATGATAATCCCATCACAGATGCTTATCTACTATGAAAGAAATAGCAGCCTGTTGGTCAATGTATTTCACAGTAAACACATGGAAACAAGGTTTTTCTTTTTATGTGTGTGTCTATTCCCTAGTAAGTAACCACAAATATGAATAGAATAAAAAGATATGTAAAACATAATATTACCTTCAAAACTATCTCAAGTATTCTATACTATGAGCATACAGGCATATTTAATGTAGTATATAAACTAAAGGCTGAGAAATCTGTTAAAGATCCAGAATCTATAGTGATTCATAATGTAAAAGCTTTTAAGTGATGACATGATGGCACAGATGGAAAATTCCTCATCTGACCTCACGTTACAAATCAGTTAAACACAAGTGCACTAACACATTGTGTAAAACTGAAAGACGAAAATAAGGTGCATGTGAAACACGAATGACTTTTCTGCTTACACTTGCTCTATTCCCCAATTTACATAATAACCAACAACTGCGTCTGAAATTTGAGCCTTTCAGATAAGAAATCCAGCACCTGAATAGAGTAAACACTTAGCTGACTTATGTGGTATACCCTTCCTGAAATTCAGAATCAAGAACACACAGTCAAATAAAGTGCTGGATATTTTCCTTATCTCCCTTGTAGATTACATAAAACATTAGCAGGTATAGTTAACAATCCAGACACAAGAATCTCATTTATACCTTAAAACCAAGAGAAAAACCAATGTGAGAGAACTAAGTCAATTTGCCAGCTTTCAGTTAGAATTTTACCTTGAAATTCTCATTGTGAAGCTTTAATAGTATTTTAATTTTTAATTGCTTTATTTATATTTGTTTGTTTGTTGTATGTGGGCAGTCCTGTGCCAGAGTGGGCATAGTACATGCATGTGGAGCTTAGAGGACAGTTTGTAGGAATTAGCTCTCTCCTGTCACCTTGTATATCCTGGGGGCTGTCTACAGGCCATCAGCCTTGGCAGCAAGTGCCTTTCCCTGTTGAGCCATCTTGCTGGCTACTCTATTCTAAAAGATTGCTTAACCAGGGGTTGGATGTATATGTGTGTGTATGTGTGTGTGTGTGTGTGTGTGTGTGTGTGTGTGTGTGTGTGTGTGTGTGTGTGTGAGAGAGAGAGAGAGAGAGAGAGAGAGAAAGACAGAGACAGAGACAGAGACAGACAGAGAGACAGAGAGACAGAGAGAGAATGATAATATCATAATAAAAGGAACTTTTGTTTATTATAAATAGATAGATAACCCTCCAAATGCATGATTGGAAGATGCTTAAAACTGAAGTTATGATGAGGAAAATGCCATAAAGAGGTCCCTAAAGTGAGTACGGTTGTCCTGCATCCCTTCTTCTCGCAGTCTTCTCTATGGACCTACCAGTCCTGGGAGCCTGTTATGAGCTCGGGCAGATATCCTGGGATTCCTCTGGTGCAGTCTTCACACCAGGCCATGTGAGATAGTAAAGCAAACTAGAAGCAAAATATGTCTCAATGCTTTTGGAGACTCTGGAGAGGCGAGATCATGGGCACATATACTGGACAAGGGAACCCCGGTATAGGAAGGTGAGGCAAAGGTACACAGGACCTGGGTGACCTGTGTTTGCTTGTATGAAAAACAAAATCCGGGTTCATCAATGCAAAGGTTCCAAGGTGTGTCATTGGCTCTGCTGCCTAAAATCTTATGAAATTGCTGACCACATTAGCCAGTGTTGTGACACCAACTCAAAGCTCACCAGATGCCCAGTGAGCACCTACAATATTCCAGGACCACAGTCAGCTGACTCAGAAGATGGACTTCAGCAGACACCAGCCTCTCTAAGGACTCAGCAGCAGAGGTGAGAGAACCCATCAAAGTGACAAATTAAAAAAACAAAACAAAACACAAACTACTAGAGCCCTCTTTACCATCGTCTTTTATCTTTTGGAATTTTCACTTTAAATATACCTTATTTTGAAGGCCTTCAATGTCTCTTTCATTTCTTCTATTACTGTTTCTTTTAGAAGTAAGAGCACTTAGGAATAGCATTAATTTTCTCTGTAGATATAGTTCAAGAGTATACTGAAAAACGAGGCATTTATGCCATTCCCAATGAACTATAGATACTGTGTAAGTTAGTGTCTTTATATGCTTTTGTGTAATTTTAGTTTACTTTTCATTGCTTTTGCCTCTGAGAAACTTCTCTTTCCCTGGTGTGAATACACATTTATATGAATATATTTTTATATGTGCCATATATATTTAAGAAACATGGTACATCCAGAATAATAGCTGGCAAATTTGTAAGAAACTACACAAGATAATTAATAACTAACATCGTGGGGTCCTATTGGAATGTTGCATTAAAAAAACAGATGGTGGGAGAAGGATGGTGCAGTCTGGGTGCTATGAGGGTGTGAGAAATCTTTTATCCTCAGTGAGGAGGAGCTACTCACAGGCCAACCTTCCCTCGTGCTGTGTATCCTGCTGAGCTTATTTTTCATCTTGACCCTTCTGCCAGTCTGTCATATATAACTCCTTGGGACTTCATCTTCTACTCTCTATTCCCACCACATCCGTTTCCAATGTCAGGGATGTGCGTAGCCCTTTGACCCTGGACAGGACGCCAGCATCTGTGGCTGCCATAGCACCTACCTCACGCAGTGAAGTCAGGCTGTGTTCACTTTGTCCTGACCTTGTTTTAGTATCACAGATTCAGATCTATTGATATTACATACAAAGATCATGAAAGTATTTGTTTTCAAATGCAGTTTGCCCCCAGAGAACCTGGCTGAGTATCAGTGAAAAAATATACAAAGAAAAGCAACTGTTCTTCCTCAAAAGGGATGTTCCTGTGCTTCTAACGCAGTTTGACAGCAACTCGAAGGTACATGCAGACTGATGGTGATCTCAATGATGTCACTCTCGGCTTTTCTTATGGATTTGCCACCTATTTCCTGATGTGCTTTCAGTGTGTGGCATGAGGATCTCATAGTAGAATTGAGAAAACACTAAGATCTATTGGTATTACACAGAGGGGTCGTGGTATTGAGATTTCAATTGATAAAGTAAGGACAATTTAATTGTAACTGTTTATCACTGCATGTGCTGAAAGTCACACAGAATAGTCCAGTAAACATGTCATCAGAATAAAAACGGCAATTCGTTCATCATTTATAAAATAGTGAGTTTCCAATCTGATAAAGTAAGCAGTCACCTTGCCTATCCCACACACTCAATATTAGGCCCCCCCCCCTTCCTTTTTTCTTTCTTTCTTTCTTTTTTTTTTTTTTTAATCATTTAGAGCAGAGCAACTGAAAATAGATTATACTGACAAGGAGTAATTACTGACAGCTGCATTTAATTAGCAAAGCAGATTTCTGCTCATGACAATAAAGTATTATTACATGTTTAGCTCTAACAGTGTGAGGTGACTTTGCGAGCAGAAACAGAAGACCTGCTTTTCCTACTGAAAATCACGTGCACACATGGTTTGGCTGGAGTTGAGCTTGTGCTGCGTGGGAGTGTCTATGGTTTTACAAAAAGGGAGAAAAACAGTAACTGTAAAGTGTTTTTCTTTTCCTTTTTCTTTTTTTAGGCAAACAGACAGATTGTACAAGGATAAAAAGTAGTCTGAAGCCAACAATTGGCTCTCATTCTGGAGTTGTATGTCATTGTTTTTATGTTTGTGTGTGTGTGTTGGGTGGGAGTCCAGGGACACTTGAGTATAGACACAGAAACATAATCCTTGCACATTTGTAGGTTTTTTATTCTTCCTCTCCCCTTCCTCCTGTTCTTGCCTCTCTTGTACTCACCTTCTCCCCTTTTTCTTTTTCTTTTAATCTTACAGATATTTCTTGGTTGTAGAGTATTTTAAAAGCACATGTGCTCAAACTTAGAACTTGTCTAAAAACTTTCAAATCAAATGCAACATCTACTTACTTGACTTGCTGTCTCATCCTGTTATTATTCTGTTTGTCAGCACAACTTTTTTTTTTTTTTTTTACTAAGGGTGAATCTACCTTGCTTGGACTTGAAGCATTGCAATTTGGGTTCAGTATTTGGCCAGTACCCCACCCCCTACCCTATTACAGCATTACTAACTCACAGTGCACGAGTGGGTATGGCTGTTTTAAAAATGACTATCAAGCCGGGCGTGGTGGCGCACGCCTTTAATCCCAGCACTCGGGAGGCAGAGGCAGGCGGATCGCTGTGAGTTCGAGGCCAGCCTGGTCTACAAAGTGAGTCCAGGATGGCCAAGGCTACACAGAGAAACCCTGTCTCGAAAAACCAAAAAAAAAAAAAAAAAAAAAAAAAAAAAAAATGACTATCAAGATGAGGGAAAAAAATCCTACCATTTCTTCATTTACTTGATTTTTACTTTTTTGCCATTTAAAAAAAATGTTACTCAGGGATATCTAAAGGTCGCTCTTGTGAAGCTGATGTGATGTATTTTCATGGCACTGTCTTAAGTTATATGAATAGTATTTCTTTCTTAAACTGTGATGATGGCCTCCGTCTAAGACACTGCTCTCTTGTAATTTGCCATTGTATATGCTGTAAGCATAGTCGGGTACTGTGTTTATTGCAAGAACAGGCAAGATGAATATCCATAAGGAAACCCTAAACTGATGCTCAAAAGAACTGAGCATCAAACTCTTCAGCACTTTGCCTTTCGTCATTGCTTTCACTTCCACTCACCTTCTAGTGCATATAAACTAAGGGGCAAGGGGGAAACTTGCAAGGGCGGGGGGCGGAGGGTGGGGGGCGGGGGGTGAAGAGCAAAGGTGTTATTGTGGCTAATTTACCAGTACAGCCTAATAATGTTTATTATCAGGCCTATAATTATTATTATGGCAGGATTTTCTAACACACTAGCAATCAATCAAGACACATACACCTGTTATGTTTTCAAATTGCCTTAGTTAACCTGGGGCAGGGCAGATATTAACCCCCTAAACTACTTTCCATAGTGGGGCAGGTATGGAATTCCTGCCCCAATCCCATGCCATCTGCTTGGAATTGTTTCTATCAAGCTACCTCCCATCCACAATCCCAAATACTTGCTAATGGTCTTCATCTGCTCCAAGTCTCCATCCTTGGTGCAGCCTCCTTCCTCTTCCTCTTCTCTAGTCTCTCCTCTTCCCAAAAGTCTCTCTGTTTCCCCAAGCCCAGGAACCTTAGCCATGCTTATCCCATTTGCCCTGCCCAGGTGTGGTGGCTTTTTGTTGGTTTAACAGGTTAGGCTCTTAGGCAGGGTACAAGGTGGGACACAGAAAGAAAGCAGTAATTAGCATCAAAATCCATCAGACCAACCTCCATTAAGCAAGAGCATCCCAGAGGCTGTGACCAGCATGATGCCCATTCATCAGGACACTGTGACCTCTCTGTATCCAACTGTGGGCTGAGGACAAAAATAAATGTGTGCAAGCCAAAGAATGGGTTATCTCTGTTGGAAAACTGAGCCCTTCTCTAAGGGAAATATTTCCTGAGCCTTCCTGTAAGTCAGCCGATTTTACTAAAAGTAACGTCTAAGACATAGCAGTTTGTGTGGGTATTAAGTATCAATAACTTAACGTGTACTTAGTTAGGAGACTTTGAGTTCCTCTATTAAGCCACAGACTTCACCAGTACCCCAAATAAGAGGTCCTACTGAGCATCATAATACTCGCATGCCTACATCTTTAAAGCAGAGTTGTGTCCCTTTTTTGTGACTTAGAAATCAAGAGAGAATGGCGACTCCTTACCGTAGCTTCACTGTAGCTTTAAGTCAAAGCTAAGTGCTTTACTTAAAAAAATAAAAATAAAAAGGCATTTTGGTCACTGGAATTGGGCATGTTTGACAACTCAGTGTTTCAACTACAAAACTTTCCCAAATTAGACCTAAAATTGGCGACTACTACCCAACTGCTCTAATTACGGTGCTAGCCCATAAATTAGTGCGGGGGGGGGGGGGGTGCCAGCTCAGATGTTCCTTTTAAAGGAATGCCGTTGACTTTCATACTGCTGTCACTTAGAGTGCCTGATTCGAGCATCAGGCAACCGATGACCGAGGGCCTACTGTGTGTGGCAGAGAGGAACAAAGCAGTGCCTTGCTTTCAGTGAGTCAGGAAAAAAAAAAAAAAAAAAAAAAAAAAAAAAAAAAAAAAAAAAAGGTAAACCATTACCTAAAATTAAATAAGGATTAATTCTTTATCATTTTCCCCCTTGGCATATAGTAAGTCCTCAATAAGTGAGTGAAATCCTTTATGTGGTGTTATGGGGAAAGTGCAGAGGAACAGAAGGTGTGAGAGGAAGGTAACAGAAAGGGCTCCAGGAAGAGAGAAAGCATACACAGGAAACACTAAATAGGATTAGCAGGGGTACCTTCATGAGGCCACAGTACTGGACAAACCCGAGTGTGTTTCCCCCTTTCCTCTCCTTTCTTTCTTGTTCCTCTCCCTTTGCTGTTTCCATTTGAGTCGGGGCTACAGTTTGACTCTGAGAGCCCTGCCACATCCTTGCTTTGAATGCTTGTTGTAAAAGGAACTTTTCTTGCCTGTTCTGTCTTCACCTGGGTCTAGCTTGTTCTCTCACTCAACCTCTCTCTATAAAATCACCTCCTCCCTTCTCACTCTCTGCGTTGCTCCTTTCAGTAGCTTCCCTTTCCTTTTCTGTTCTTGTGAGAGTTGGGTGTGTCCTATTCTGTCAAATCTTTCACTGATTCGTCACTTTTTCTTCCATTCAATTAAACATCACCTTCAAATATAGGTGCTTCCTTCTACAAACTAACTTTACGTTTATTGTTTGGGATTAGACGCATGTACCACCATGCCTGGACCTAAGCTCTTCTTTACATGACACTTGCTCTATACCAGGCTGGCCTTGGACTCCGATCTGTTTGCCTCTGTCTCCTGGATTAAAGATGTGTTTGCATCCTAGCGGAATCACACAGACCTAGTTCTTTGGGTGAGATCTGGTAGCAGAGCAGCCATATTCTGAATTAAAATTCCTCTGCAGCTTGTCCCTCAATGTGGGCTAATATTTTGGGAGATTGCAGGAGCTTTGAGAGGCATAACCCACCTAGTGAGGGAAGTAGAGGAGATGGGTTTTAAGGCTTTATCCCTCCTCTTGGCCCTGTCACTTCAGGAATTTCCAACAGACATCCCTGCTGCAGTGAGCTATGCCCTGCTTTTTCAGTCATGATAGACAGAAAGCACAGCTCAGTAGGTACTTAAGTGTTTACCTCAAGTTACCTTGGTTTTAGGACAAGGGATGTACAAATAAGCTTCCGGTGACTGTCTTGTTGTTTTGTTATAATACAAGATTTGCCACGCAAACCACTCAAGCACAAATCTCAGTGAGATGTTGAAAATTTATTAGAATGCCACACCCCAAGACTAGTCATGACCCGGGGACACAGTGGACTCAGGTGCGCAACTGTGATGTTGGTCGGCTTCAAAGGCAGGTTTTTTATATGAAAAACTGTAACCAGGTAACAACCAGGTAACTAGGTGGGAAGCAAAGGGGAAAGCAGGATTACATCATTTTGACCAGCTCAACACAAGAAGAATCTATTTTGTTCCAAGCACAATGTCCAAGTAACTAGCCAAAGCATTTTAAGCTGATTGACTAGGATATAAGCTTGGGGACTTTCGAGTTTCCCACTGTTCTGGGAGAAACGACCATAGCAGGATGTTTCCGTCTTAGAACATACATTTATGTTGTATCATTTTATTCAAAGCAGCAAGCATTGGACCTTCCTGGTTTCAGGCATGAAGGACCTGAGAGGTTGAACTGAATTTCACCTTATGATCAAAAGAGAGACTTGGAGTCAAAATGGTTTCTGATATGCTAAGAGCTGGTGTTAGCAGAAGAGCTACACTCATGCTAGGACCTAAAGAAGGTCTCAGTGGAGGAGCTACAGAGTTTAAGCAGGTTACAACAGTTTGACTTGAAATCAATTTTATTGGTGATTTGAAGAAACTCTAGGGACCTAGACTCAGTGAGTAATTTGGACATTCCTACATTCCCATGCAGTAAGTATTTGGAATGTTCTTCCACCTCTAGCCATGCTCACGTGAGCAGATTCCATATTCAGACCCATCATGCCTTGTGAATCCTAATGGAGCTGTCTTCTTTATACCAGCAAGCCTTGGCAGAGAGATTCCACCTTAATCACGTTTTACTCCAACATGTTTAAGCCAATCACCCAATTTAGAGCTGTAGTAGGCTAAACTGTCTTTTTTTCCCCCATATTTAGAACTTCAAAAGCCTTAGACATGACCCTAGGCTTCTTCTGTGGTCTAATTAGGTTCTTATTCCAGCCACTCATTAGTTGTCCCTGGCTAAATAACCCCGTCATAAACCGAGTCATCACACTTGTACCACACTTTGGAGGGTCAGGCTTTAGATGGATGTGATGGTGCATGAATGTGTGGGTGTCCTGACGATGCCAGAGTAGGTGTTCCTTCGCTCTGAGGCTGGGAGACTCACACTTCCAGGGTTTAATTCCTACTCTGGGTCAGCCCTAAAACTTTCCTGTTTTTGTTTGTTTGTTTGTTTTAACAATTCTCCTTTCTCATCGTTATTGCGCTAAAGCCAATCACAAACATCATCAGAATGTGGAATTAGGAGTTGGTTAGCCCATTCTGTGGCTGAAGTTGTTTTGTCTTTTAATGTTCCTTAAGTTGCTAAGACCATATCAACAACGAGAATCACCATGAAGCCTGGGTTTCCATCATGCTGACTAATCCATGTGAGAAAACCTGCTCTGGCGACTCATTCACAGCTCATCCCTTGCCCACACTTATGACTTTGGCTCTACCTAATGAGGGTCTCTCAGAGCATCATAACATGGAGAGTATAGTCATAGATTTTGCACATTTGAATGAGTTGTTTCAAAGGTTCAAGTAGACTTTGGCTGGAAGTGGCAAGAACATTATGATCAGTCAATAATTGATAAGTGGCACCTCAAGTGCACAGGGGAATTCATTTTTGTGGAAGGATATCTATAAGAATTTTTAGTAAATAAGTCCTAGCCCATAGATAATGAGATAATTTGTGGGAAAGGGCACTTATATATTTTTTAAAACAGAGCCAGAACTATCAAGCTAATGTTGCATCAAAATGTTTTGAGCTCCAAGGATTTTGTTGCATTGTATCATGATTGAATGTCAAGAGCCATGTGTAAATGATGAATAAATTTGATGCGTTGAAACCAGAAGCCTGTCCTAGTCAGAGACTCCTTGCCCCTCCAGGGCCAGCCTAGAGATGAGCGTTTTCAGAAAAGATATTAAGGGAAACACAGGTGTGACTTTCTCACAGGATGCAGTTTAGCAGCTTCCTAGTTTTCTCACCCAGGCATTAAATTGGATGCCAATGAGACCTGGCCGCCTGTTATCTAAAGGGGAACCAGAGTGGATAAGCATTTCCACGCAGTTATATTTTCATATGCAACGATGACAGTAGGAATATATGGCAACTCTTCTCTAGGATTCTATTTGTTTCATATTAACCCCTTCACTCCTTTTCCCTTTGAATCTTACATTCTCAGGGGTTAAGAAGAAACAGGATAGTCGGTGTTGCTGGAATCATCCTCCCTGCAGTGTCTTTAGTGACAGACTGAAGCAGAACTGTAGATGACCTTGGCTCAGTGTTCATCCAAAATAGCCCTCTGGCTCTCTTCAGTTCTGCAGTTGAGTTTTTTTTTTGTTTGTTTTTGTTTTTGTTTTTGTTTTTTGCCCCACATCAATCTTTAAAATGGGCATGCAGGCAGCTTGGTATAGAGAGTAAAACCTTGTCTAGACAGCAACAACAAAAATCAACCTAGAATGTTTAATAACTTTACATTCTTTAGTTTTCTGTGTACTGAGATGAAAAGTAAGGTGCACTGGTGCACCAAGCAAGCACAGTAAAAAAAAAAAAAAAAAAAAAAAAAAAAAAAAAAAAACCACATAGCTCCTGGCATGTCATGCATATTACTGTCACTAGAATCCTGTGGTAGGAGTTCTGTGCCCTACTTTTTCATGTGAAGAAATTGTAGCTTAATGAAATCATTTAAAGTTGAGCAGCTGAGAACTGAACTATCTTTCTTGTTCCATAAACGCATGCCTCCTGCTCTGCAGTTACTCACAATTATAAACGCTTTGGATTCCAGGGATAAATGTTAGCATTCCTGCACATGGTAAAAACAAGCAGGTCAAATATGGGGCACCAGAGTTCATGTGAAAATCAGACCCCACTCTCCACTCAACTGTGGAGAATGTCCTGTCCATTAGCTAGATCTGGGTAGGGGTTCGAAGCTTACTGCACATATTGCCCGTGGCCGGTGCCATAGTTTGAGCAGGACCCCTGGGCCCAGATCTGCCCATCATAATGTTCTTCTTGTAGGTTTCTAGGACCCTCTGGATCCTATTTCCCCATTCTCCCATGCTTCTCTCACCTAGAGTCTCAATAGGATATCCTCCCCTCTGTCCCACTTTCCTGGTAAGTGAAGACTTTCATAGGGCATATCCCTTGGGCTAGTGTCAAGATATAAGTGAGTATAAACCATTTGACTCTTTCTGCTTCTGGGTTAACTCACCCATTATGATCATTTCTAGTTCAATCCATGTTTCCACAAATTTCAGGGAGGCCTGGTGGCACTCAGAGGAAGGATAGCAGGCTACCAAGAAGAGACTTGATACCCTATTAGCATATACAGGGGGAGGAGGTCCCCCTCAGTCACAGCCATAGGGGAGGGGTTTAAGGGGAAAATGAAAGGGGGGAGGAATGGGAGGATACAAGGGATGGGATAACAATTGAGATGTAATATGAATAAATTAATAAAATATATGAAAAACAAGCAGGTCAAAGACCTGACCTGTATTGCCCAACCCCCACATTCCTGCTGATCATCAAAAGAAGACTCTTTAATCACTTCACTTGTCATTAAGCATGTTTCAGGCTCCTTTCCCAATCCCCAAAACAATTATATTTTACAATTTTCCCTTGTCACATCTAGATAAAAAAGACAAAAGCCTCCCTTCATCATGGTATATGATTCTTTATTCTGGGTATTGGACAGGAACGTGCTATATTAGATTGTGACAAATGGCAAGTCTCGATGCTCTGACCTCTCAAAAACAAATTTCTCCCCTCTATCTTCGAACATTACAACTGGAAGGCTCTGCTCCAACTTGTCTCCATTCTGAGGCCAATGGCCAATGCAACATGTAGCAGAAATATTGCACATGTGGTGGGGGAGAGAGGAGCAAAATAAGATGCTTCTCTGTATGAGATTCCTCCTTGAAGCAACACAAGTCACACGCACACTTCTAGTAGCCAAATGCATGTCCAGGTCCAGGTCTGACACCAATGGACAAGAATTAAAGGAAATAGAATATTTGGGGAGTTCCATCCTGTCTATACCACTAAATACGAATGCTCACTTGCATCTCAGTACCACACATAGTCATCTTATTGGGTAAGACAAGGAAGTCTTAAGAGATACAGGGATGGGAGATGACAAGAGGGAAGGACATGTGATGCAGAAAATTCTTTCAAATGCCACTCTTGTGCTCTCTGCAACAATGGCCGGCAGGACTCCTGTCTGGTCACAAATAACTTTTCTTCACAGCTACTGTTTCAGTTTAAGTAGATATTGGCCATTGCCAACAGAGAACTCACAGGCCACCATGTTGCCTTTACGAATTTATAATTTGTATTTAGAATCTGGAACCACTTTATGTGATGCCAATTCTGCAGCTGATTTTTTTAAAAAAATGTGTTATGCAAGCTAATGTAGATTGTAAGTATAAACAAAGTGCAAGGAAAAGGCAGGTCCTTCTGTCTCCTTCAACCTCAACTAGGGAATGCCGGGCAGACAATATATTTAGTGTGGTTTTTTAAATTAAGGTTAAGTTGCTTCAGAGACAGTGCTTTATGGGTAGGTTGATTTATTTTGGGGGTTGGAATGAAGCAAATTGAAAATATATCCACTTTCCAAAGACACATTATGTAGCTACTTTTAAAATGAATTTTTTTTTTTTCAGTTGCACAGGAAACACATTTGCAGCACAGAGAGATTTCCTTGTCTGCTTTTCGTGATAGAAATTTCAACACCATTACTGGTGTTAATGCTACTAATACAAGTGAGCATTGTGTCAGCAAAGGCCTTCATGCTATCAGGACTGCAGAAATGAAAATATGCAGTATGTTACATTAATATAAACCTCTCAAAAGAGGCATATTAGACAGAGATCATATTAAAAAGTGGCTTTTTCCCTAAGTATGATTTTAATAATTAATTGGAGAGAACATCCTATCACACCACAGGGCTATTAAGTGGCCAGAATGCGGCTGACTTCCTGAGCTTCCTTGGCCTCCCATTAGCATGATACAGGCAGAAGCCACAGTCAGATAAATTGCCAAATTCCAAACAGATATACATGGGTTTCTCATGTATAATTTCTTCAGAACATGTCAAACCTAAGACTGTGACATAAAGCTCATATGATATTATGTTAACATCATATTGAAATGTTGCCACATACATCCTTAAAGACCTTTACAGCCAGTAAACTTGGACTATTGGCAACAACAGTGACCATTGAATGGAATGGCACCAAGGCCGGGAAGGCACTCTCCAGGCCCATTGGCTTGCCGTCTACCAGGGCATGTGAACCTAAGAGCAGAAGCTCAGGCAGGGAACGTGTTGAGCCCAAATGCAAAGACAGACAGTACTTGAGAGGGGGAGTCGATATCCCTAACAAGGGTGAAAGATGAAGGCTGAGAAATAAGGAGCAACCTAGCAGAGAAAGAAAAGAATTGCTAGTCCCGTAGATGTAAGAACTAGCATGCAGCTTTAGGTGTGAAGGAGGATGTGACTCCAAGGCCTGGAATGTCTCAGCACTGTGCTTGGTCCTCAAGTCTTATTCACACAGTGCTACTGGACGAGGCTGGGGATGGGAGAGGGGCTCACAGCAGCTGAGTCAGCTGTTCACTGTTTCAGGCTTTATATAAATGCATCCAAAATTAGTTACATCTACTAATTTCTTCCAAGCGATATGTATTGTTCCTTTCCTAGGCATTGTTCTGGTCCTGAGGACCCTTCAGTGAACAAAAGGAAGAACCGTGTTTAGCCTTATGCATTTAATATTTCCAAATAACTCATAGTTTGGGTTTTAACACTTTAAATGTTATTCCCCACCCCGCAAATAGAAGATTATGCATCATCCAACTCTCTGATATGTAAGTCAAATAAAACAAATCTGTGCCATCTCAGCTCAGGTTACAGTCATTAAACCTCACCATTCCTCATGTCACATGTATCCTGATATCACCTCCAAACTGTGTCACTATCAGCTAGAAACCAAGAACGAGGGTACAGATGGTGCGGCACACTGCATTGCAAGAGGAGCATGAATACACAAGCACATTAGTGTCAGAGTCAAGAGATGAGAGATCAGACGGCCCCACAGATGTTTACTACGTGAGCCTTCCTGACGTAGTGCACCCTGCAAAGAGTCGGCATTCAGGAGGCCTCGTGAGTCACCATGAGACCACTAAAGATCACACCTAGAGAGACACGCGACACACATGAGCCCAAACTATTCAGGAGGCTGGGTCAAGTATGTCCAGGACCAGAGTCACCATGGGTAACATAAAGAGACCAGATTTCTTGAAGAAAAAAAGAAATGGAAAGCCAAGATAGACATTATCTATTAGGCAGTAAAGAGTGGGTTTAAAAGACAGAGGGCCTCAGGTGTCTAGCCCAGTCCCCAAAATAGTGTAGTCTCTAACAAAATGCCTATCTCACCACCAATTCCTACATATATTTTTGAGAGCATCTCTTATATATGCTCCGTAACAAGTTCTATTGTAGCATTATCATTATCAGCAGTAGTGTCACTATTTCTTCCCTCCCAGTAAATGGCTAAATGCAAATAGTGAGTGGAGGAATTTGATGCACCATCCCTTATTATGAAGGATGACAAAGATGATGAGACTCTAAACCATCAGAAAAACCGTGGAGGCAATGATAGAGAAATTAAAAAAAAAAAAAAAAAAAAAAAAGACTTTAAAAAACCCCAACAGCATGTGTGCAAAGGGGCTGCATTAATGGAATGTGGATTATTATAACAAAATATTGATAAACGCCCTCAGTATCTAACCATAAAGCTGAAGAAATTGAATGTTTTCCATACAGTCAAATTTTATTAAAGTGTAATAAAAAGATAAAGCTTTAAAAATATGAGATGGCTTGTAATATACAAAAGCAATATGTACGCTCTCTAGAAAAATAACATTAAGCTATTCCCCACACAACACACACACACACGCACAATGCAATTGATACTTTGTGTGTGTGTGTGTGTATGTGTGTATGTGTGTGTGTGTGTGTGTGTGGTGTGTTCATTGTGTACACACCCATGCAAGTGTATGTGGAGGCCAGATGTTGATGTCAGATGTCCTTCTCAGTCTCTCTCTACTTTATTTATGAGACAGAGCCTCTCTCGGAACCTAGGGCTACCACTTCAGGTAGACTGACTGACTGGCCAGAAATCCCCAGGGATCTTCCTGAGCCCATCTCTTGGCTGCTGGGATTACAGACATGTGATGTCATGCATGGCTTTCCATGTGGGTTCCAGCAATCTGAACTCAGATCTTCATGATGACTAAATAAATAAATGGATGTAGAAATTGTAAATCCACCTAAAGTGTCTCAGAAATCTAATCTCAGACACACTGAGAATGATTAATAAAAAGAAAAAGAAGCAAGTTAGGCAGGCCAATAATGACTAGGTAGGCTATTTAGAAAAGAAATCCATGTAGGATTTGAAATTATGAAGACTGAAGTTGAGTTGGAGCATTGCTAACATTTTTTTTTTTTAAGTATGGGCTATTTAGTATAGACATTAAAACTTTCTTCTAATCACCTTATACTATGGCCTATATATGATGTGGGCAGACTGTACTGTGTTTCCCAGAATGGGAAGCCACGAATAGCAAGGTGTTAAACGGTAGAGATTAATGAGCATTGGCAGATCAGGGTAGGGGATCTGGGGTGGCATCTGCTCACACTGCAGTGAGCTTAACTCTCGCCAGTTATATGAATTTTCAAAGGGAGAAAACCTCACTTCATCTGATAAAGTATTCTAAGTTTCACATTGAGCTAACAGTGATGTTAACAAGGACATCTTGCCTCCTTCTTCATAAGCTTTAATGTTTAGATGATATGGAAGCAGAGCACTAGCCATTTTTTCTAAAATGAACTGTCTCTCCAATCCCTCTGCTTTATCCAGCCCATCCATAGGCACCGTCATTATTTTGTAGTCTTTAGGATAATTTGTGACTATTTCAATGGTATCTGGTGTTAGTGTCACTTCCCAACTAAAATGTAAGCGCTACTAATGAAGGCACCACATCACGTTTTGTCCCTATCTTGGTCGGTGCCAATGCTATCACTATGAGTATTCAAGGAGTATCTGTTAAATAACAGATCGATGCATAAAGTGTTTTCTCCTTAAACCTTGAATAATAAAAAAAATATGATGTACAACTAAAGTGTCATATCCATGGACATCTCACCACACTGAAGAATGTGTTTCATATAGTATTTGAGAACTGCTAGAAATTTTCCTCTGTTTTCATCAGAAGCCTTACTTTCTTGTTTTTGTTTTTGAGATTATAACATAACTACAACAATTTTCCCTCCCGAACCTCCCATATACCCTCCTTGCTCTCTTTTGAATTCACAACCTCTTTTTTTCACTAATTGTTGTTATATATATTTTTTTCATAACTAAAACCCAATTATCCATATAATATTACTTGTATGCATATTTTCAGGGCTGACCATTTGGTATTGGATAACCAACTGATGGGCTCTATGCTGGGAAAGACTGTTTCTCCCACATTTAGCAACCCTTAGTTGCCTGTAGCTCTTGGGCCTTTTGAATTCACTTTGGTATGCTATGGGTATCCTCCTTGTTCAGTTCACATTTAAGCCGCCATGTTGGTGAGATTTTGTTGTGTAGCTTCTAAAATTATTAAGAAACAGAAAGCTCCTGCTACTCCAGCTCTTACAATCTTTCTGACATTTCCCCCCACAATATCCCCAGAGCCCTTACAATCTTGCAGACCTTTCCCCCCACAATATCCCCAGAGCCTTTGCTGCAGTGGATGTTTTGCAGATGAATCCTGTGGCCCTTTGGTACTGGGGTCCACAACTTTGCATTTTGATTGTCTGTGATTGTCTGTTATAGTCTCTGTCTGCGTCAAAGACAAGTCTCCCTTGATGAGGAGTTTGGACCACACGTATCTGGCCTAAGAAAAAGTATTTAGATGTTTTTAAGGATTATGCTGGTTTAGTAAAGGAGTAGTCATATACCCCCACCCACCCTGTAATCATGACTTCATTAGCACTGATTAGTTGGATAGGTTTCCAGTACCAGGCGTGATCTCCTTCTTGTTGTGTGCTTTTTAAGTCCAATTAGAGAGTTGTTGGTTACTGCCAAGGTATTCATGCCACTATTGCGCCCTTAGGCTTATCATGGCATGCCAGTTATTGTTGTAATTCATAGGTATTATAGATGAGTAGGATTATTGGTTATATTCCTCCTTTGGAAGCTTGGATGACACTTTCTGATGCCATGAAAGCTAGTCCTCAAAGAGGAGTCATAGGAGCCTCTTTCTTAAGGAAGATCTGCAGCTGTATTCCAATCATGTCAGTAGCTACGTTGGTGAGTATCACACTGCAAAGTGTCATTTGGGGAGGAGGACACCACTTCTACCTGACAACATGCTGTTCTGGGGAATCACCTCCAAGATTGGTCTATGTACTTTTAAAAAATATAATAAGATGGTTAGCCTTTTAAGTAAGTTTTAGCCTTCTAAAGATGTCAGACATTTATCTGCAGCTTGGCATTTTCACATTTTAAAGACTGAGAATTAGAAATTTAATTACTTGCACAGTCATCATATGAATTATTGGAACTTCTAAGATCTTAAATCAGATGTCTGCATCAACCTTTGGTGAGTTTTCTCTTTTAACTACACAATTATAACTTGTTTTTTGAAGAAAAACCTCGTTTCTCAATCTGAATATGTAACTACTATGCAACTGTTTCATTGCCCTAAAGTATAAAAATAGTGACAAAACAAAAACATCTTCCTGGTTCATAGTTTATTTCCTTTGTGTAAGCTAACCTGAAACAGTGACTTATAAAATAGCCAAAACCCTTTTTAATTACCTAAAATATAAATTTTTTTTTGCTTTCAAAGTCTTAGAAATAAATTGTCCTGGTAATTTATTTGACTTACATGCATCGAAGAGATTGATTTTTATAGTAATATTAATATCAGCATATATAAATAATATTTCAGTGTACCTGTTGTCCATGGATTAAATGTCATCTTGTAATATGTGGGTTGTCTTCCTGTGATATCATTTGCTCTTATTTTTTCCATCTTTTGGATCAAGTTGTCACTTATGCACTTTTAGTAGATCTAGATTTGGCTCCATTTCTTGTCCCCTTGGAATTGAAAAAAAAAATCATCAATTTGATTTCAGCGCTCATTTGATATGTGACAGAATAAACAATACTGGATGTGTTCCAGGTCCACATTATGGTTACTGCCATCCCTCCTCCAACAGATGGCCAATGTGCTGCTTGCTTTATGGGTGTCCTTAGACTAGGATGCTTCCTGCATCACTGGTTTATTGCAACTGGTAGTGATATGGTTGGAAAAGTAGGGTCCAAAAGCAGATGACATCGTATAATTTACACAAATAATTATCAGTACACAGGCAAACTACTTAAATACAAAAATAACTTATATGTGGGAATGCTAGCTCACTGATGGCCTAATTCACCTTATATTACAATAAACTCAATAATGGTTAATAGAAAAAGTCACATGCCCGCTTCCATTTCTCTTAATGGCCCTGCAGGGGTAGGCTGTAGCATGAATGAAAAGATGGTATGTTTTCAAAGCCTTGGCAGCCCGCAGTGACCTTCAGTAGAGATGAAATGCTCCGCTGGCTGGAGGAACAATTGAGCTGAAACCAGTGAGGCGCGGTAAGACTTCCCAAATTAAAAGCCGCCAGCAACTGCCCAGACAAGAAGAGAGAGAAAAGAATATCACTCTGCAAGGTGATTTTATGCAAACGTTAAGAATGGAGAAGGAAACAAAACTCAGATAAAAGAAATATTTCCATCATAGTGTAATGTGCATATGGTGTCTAGATCACAGATTGTAACTGCTTGAAAAACATAAATCAATAAAAAAAAAAAACCCAGACCTTTTGTATAAAATTGTACATGAAGAAAACACTAGTGTTCATAACATCTGACACACAGACTGTTTTTTTTTTTTAAATCCATCCTGTCAGGCAGGATGCATCTGTCGACCATGCTTGTGAAGACTTACCCCGTATTTATTGTGAAGTGTGTGTGTGGAGTCCACTGACGGTAGAGCTATAAGAGTGGAAAAATAATTGAATATGGTGAGGTTTCTAGCCATTTGTTGGAAAGCTAAAATGACCCCTTAAATATGTCTCTAGGCTAAAGGCCAAATGAAGCAGAAAAGTAAACATGCACATCTTGTATTTCTGTTAGGAATAAGAGGAATTGTTAAAAAAAAAAAAAAAAAAAGAGAGTGAGTACAGAGGTATGCCATTTTCTAATGTGAGATGTGACAATTTTGCCAAAAGGCTGATAAATAATTCTAACCATGTATAATGCTTGCATACTCTTCACATGAAATTTTATTTGTGCAAATAAAAAATGAACCTATACTCATAAATGCTGTACTGTCCATATGTTATCGAAGCAGTACAATAAAATTATTCATTTTACAAGAATATATACTTACATCAAACTGGGAACAGTAAAATAATATAAAAGAGAGAATATCTTCATTTCAAACTTGCTTGAAGAAAATTTTCTCATACAGAGTGGTGCACAGCCCTTGGCAGTACTCCCTGGATGGTGTATGCCTATCAATCCTCTTTGCAGTTACTGACCTACATAGTATCTGTGCCAAGTCTTAATGTTGGAAACTTCTGAGTGCTAGGCATGAATAAAGAATGAAGTTGTAAGCATCCATGTGTGCCTGCTGCTTATGGATGAAGAAAATGTATATAAGTGAAAATTCGAAACAAAAAGGATGGTCATGAGTTACTTCAGTTCTTTGGGATCTTTTCTGATCACATTCACTTGGGAATTTGATGAAGACTCTGCCTTGTCTCCAGAGACAAGAGAATACAAACATCTGCCATAGAGTTGTATGAGCCTCCACAGAGTTCTTGGGCCCCTGAAAGAAATGAAAAGCTCACTTTTATTTCTTGCAGTGAATTACTCAAAATACTCACTTTCTTCCATTCAATCCAGAGGCATTTTAGCCTCAGTGATTACACTCTACCCAACCACTGCAAGGCTCTTCTTTAGCTATTTCCCTCTGTGTTACAAAGCCAATGTTCTCAAATGTGCGGTTTAAACAGCAGCAACAGCAACAGTATTGAGAGGTTACAAACCTGCCCTGCTGGTTCAGGAGGGCCATCTGTCCATCTACAGAAAGAAGCCTTCCCATTGACTCGTGTGATAAATTGCTTTATCTAATTCACATTGTACAATGTATTTTTAATCTTCTCAAAATATGTAGCTTACATTTAACAAAGCGAACACACCTTAAAAGTGTATCTTGGTAAGTTTGGAAAAGCTACCTATTCCCTTTAATGTCTCTTGTATTCAAGATATTGAATATTTTTACATATCCTCTTATATTTTTGTAGTCAGAAAGCCCATCTGTCCCCAGTAAATGATTTGCTTTTTACCGCCATTGGTTACTAATGTTTGCTCTAGAACTTCATACAAATGAAATCAGCCTTTGTTTCCTTAGGATAATTTGGTTTGAAATTTACCCAATGTCATCATTAATCTAAAAACTCATTAATCTTTAACTCCCAGTCATGATGCACTGAATGGATATGCCACTGCCTGTGTCCTTTCACCTATCAGTAGACACTTGCATTGATTATGGCTTGGGATTCTTGTGAATAAAGCTACCAGGAGCATCCCTCTGTAAGTCCTGTGGGTATGTTTCTATTTGTCTCAGACTAGAACTAAGAGCTACTGGATGCTGTGGTTAAGGTGTTTGATACAGTGACTTCATTCTGATGGGGGCACAAGAATCCCACGTTCATCAATGTCACAACCCACATTGAATATCCTAAGTATTTTGTTATGGAAACTGGTATTTTCCCTGCTAGTGAATGTGGTTTTAGGTTCCTTTTCCTTTCATGGTTTTGTTGGCCATGTGTTTATCTTTTCTAACGATATCCCTGATCACTTCTTCTGGTCACTTTTAAATGGGTTGATATCTTAGTTAGGCTTTCTATTGCTGTGAGAACCACCATGACCAAAACAACTTGGGGAGGACAGGGCTTATTTGGCTTACACTTCCATCATAGACCATTACTGAAGGAAGTCAGAACTGAAACTTAAAACAGGGCAGCAACCTGGAGACAGGAGGTGATGCAGAGGCCATGGAGGGGTGCTGATTACTGGATTGTTCCTCATAGCTTGCTCAGTCTGTTTTCTTGTAGAATCCAGAACCTCCAGCCCAGGGATAGGACCATCCACAGTAGGCTGGGCCTTCCCCCATTGAAAAAATGCCCTATAGGCTTGCCTACAGCCAGAGCTTATAAAAGCATTTTCTTTCTTTCTTTTTTTGGAGAGGAGGTTTAATTTTTAATTTATTATAATTTATTCATATTACATCCAGATTATTATTGCCTCATTTGTATCTTCCCTTCCATTCCCACCCTCCCTTCCTCTTCTTTCCTATTTCCCTCCCCTAGACCTCTGACAGAAGGGGATCTCCTCCCCTAACATATGACCACAGCCTATGAGGTCTCATCAGGATAGCCTGCTTCCTCTTCCTCTGTGTTTTGCCTGGCCTCCCAACTAAGGGGAAATGATCAAATTTGGGGCACCAGAGTTCATGTCAGAGGCAGTGCACACTCCCCCTAGAACCGTGGAGAATGAGCTGTCCATTGGCTAGATCTGAACAGGGGGTCTAGGTTCACTGCATATATTATCCTTGGTTGGTACAATAGTTTGTACAGGCCCTGCTGGATTCAGATCTACCAGCCTTGATGGTCTCCTTGTGAGGTTCCTGAACCTTCTGGATCCTTCCATACCCCATTCTTCCATACCACTCTCAGCACTCCACCAGGAGTCCAGCAGAGAGTATCAGCATCTGTCCCAATCCCCACTGGATGGAGTCTCTCAAAGGACATCTGTGTTGGGCTAATATCCACATATAAGTCCTCCTCTCAGATGATTTTAGCTTGTGTTGACATAAAACTAGCCAGTACAAATGATTTTCTTATTACTCAACCTTATTTTTTATTATAATTTTTGTTTCTGAATTCAGGTTTTCTGTCATAATTATTATATGTATTATAAATATTTGTTCCCAGTCTGACTTGTCTCTTTGTTTTCTTGATAAATTATGTCTTGAAAATAAGCAATTATAATCTAATAGTTTCTATTTATAAGCTTTTTTCTTTTAATCTTTTGTTTCTGTCTTTATGGCCCTAATGATTGAATCTAGGGTTTCCCAGGCAAGTGTTCTACCCTTGTGCTATACTCTAAACTTCTTTTCACATTCTGTTTTGAAACAGGTGAGACTTTAAACTTAACAATTTTCTTACCTCAGCCTTCCTAGTAGCAGACTGCCAGATCTGCTGGGATGTTTGGTGTTGGTTTAGAAATCCTTATCTGTCTCAAGGATCTTCTGTTGTGATATATATTGGATAAGACACACAATTAGCTTATATGTTAGTGAGTATGCTTATATTCTATTTAGAATTAATCATATTTTGTGCAGAGTAGGGAGATCAAGATCAGTACTTTTTTGTTTCTTGTTTGTTTCCACTTGGGTATCTTTCTTAAAACTTGACATTTTAAAATGTGGAGTTTAAATGTTTAAATGGAACATTAAAAAATGTTCCAACATATTTTTAAAATGTCAGAGAAGCATTTGTTTTTTATGTTTTAAAAATATATTTAAGAACCTCCTTATGGAGATGGCTTCAAAGGTGGCAAACAAGCCACTGGGGAAAATGTCCTCATTTCTACCACAGACAGAATTCTGCCTATAAATGGGCAAGCTTAGATGCAGGCAGAGTCGATGGCCAAACTCTGCCAAGACAGGGTAAGCAGGTCCTCAATAGTTCCTGCCTCACAAATATGTCTTGCAGATATATTGGGCCAGAAGGCTAAAGATGATGCTCCAAGGTTTTAGAGAGTTTTATGTAACTGCTCAGGCAGCAAACTGTCTCTGTCATCTCATTTGGGAAGCTGCTAATCTATACTCTCTGTATACTCAGGTAATTAATTTTATTCTTTCTCACATCTCTGATGAGGTTGAAGACAAGATAGTTTAATTTTACAATTAAGCTTAGTTGTTTAGGTGTTAAGATGTCCTTTGTCTACATAGATGTGTTAAGTTGATAATGATGAGCTATGATAGATATTGATTTACGTTCAGAATTTTAGACTCACCAAGATAGGAAAAATGTTTTCTTCAAGGCTGCCAAATACAAGTAGCCAAAACACTATGAATATAACATTTATATAATTCCTGATTGTTTTGTGGTTCTTCTTGCTGTAGTAGTTTATTGTATATATGTGGAATAATATAAATGTATATGTAAAAATTAAAAATATATTTAATAAAAAATGTTATATTTCTTTAAAATTTTTTAAAGCGTTCTCCATCACTTTTAGATTTTTGAGCAGATGTTTGATTTGGTGTTAGTTTTCAAACTTTAACAAGAGATCTAACTATTCCTGCAGAATTTAGTATTTGCCTAAGTATAAATCCAAGTTTGTTCCAATTTTCCTAGAAGGAAAAGACAAAAACTCTAATGGTACTGATTTTCAAAGGGGAATGTTAAACTTCAAATAAAATGACTTAAATAATGCACAAATTAGGAAAACATGCTATGATTCAGAAAGGACTGTAAAGAGTAACTTGCACATGGACATGGATTTCAAATAGCTCTATTTTTAAAGTAAGATATAAGCAGAGAGTGGTTTAATTCAGCCATAATCTTTCTTCTCAGAAGTAGGTCCTCACAATACATTCATTCATGTACTTCCAAGTATGAAATCACAAAGCCACAATGAAAGCATGATCTGCCTGGTATTGTGACCCTTAAGGCACTGTAGAGTTAGTTCTGCCTTAAATAAAGACCAAGTTCGTATGGCGTCCTACATTTGACCTAACCATTTCTCTGGGAATGAACACATAATACATTTTTTATTATTCTTGTTTTTGTTTTGGTCATTACAATCAATACTGTGGTTATCAACCTATTATATATAATTTTTGCATTCTTGTCAGATTCTTTTAGGTGGAAGTATTTGTTTCAATGAATAAAAAAATGCAGTTACATTTCTTTATTTATATAATTCATTGTTCAGTCTGAACATCTAATTTTGGTGCCTTTGCCTGTATCAGCATTACTCAACCTCAAGGGATATTTATACACTGCAAGTTTATACTATGTAGTTGCCAAACTCTGTTTTCCCAGAGGATATTTGATTGCTTCAATGAGTTTATATAAGTGGAAATATAATAAAAGTACTGTCATATGGACTTATCACTGAAAATTATGGGGGAATATAATTCTATCATTAATTAAACATACATCCAACAAATATTGATCATGTTCAAGGCTTTATCTACAATACAAATTACTTGAAAAACAATAGTTTTTCTGAGTGTCAAGGAGGAAGAAAGAAGCTATTTGGTTAGTAAATGCAATTGCCTCTTCTACCACGGGAAACATTTTTATTATTTTGACTTATTTCCTCTTTACAGTCCACGTAAGTTTGAAGACTTGGTGTTGCATTGCTATAGGCATTCCTTTCTCAGAGCCTTTACACACCACACAGATAATCTTAAGCATTTGCTTTCTTTCCTCTTTGAGAAAAAGCGATGACAATCCCAAACCTTTTCTTGTGGAACCACTTCTCAAGCTTTGACTGGTGCCTGGTACGTGCAGAGCTCTTGCTCATCAGGTGCTGTATATAATAAATGCACTGAGCATCCTCGGGATGCTATTATGTAATAAATGTGTTGAGTATCCTCAAGGAGCCGCCTACTAGGGACTTGAAAACCGAAAAGGTTTGGTTAGCTATAAGAATTTGAGTTTATGGTTAGACTTGTCTTCCGCGGAGGCCATAGCATTATTTTTTTTCTCCCAACCATTCCATGCCGAAGTGCTGTTTTCCTGCTGCTGAGGCATAGAGACAATAAGTTCACATGCAAGGGTTTCATTCGCTCAGAAGTTTGATTCTCTACACGTTGCCCTTCAGACTTTGGTGAAAAACTTGGTGAAAACTATCAAAAGGTCTAGGATCCCTTTTCTTTGGATTGACTTTTATATTTATGACATAGAAATTGGAAAAAAAAGCCTTGGCAGGCTATATTTAATGCAAACTTAATTTTCTGCTTTGAATGTTCAACAATCTTGGCACAAAGACGATTGTTGTCCTATATTTTCCCAGTCTCTAGTGCCTCATATTGAAAAATGATGATTCTTAACACAAAAGGATATATGACATTTTCAACCCAAGGTTACTATTTAATTCATTACACTAGATAATACTTCTGACATACACATATATGTGTCTGATTGACAAGTCACTTCTATAGGAAGAGGTTTCACCTATTAACTACTTAAATCCATGCCCTGGGCAACTCTTCTTGTACGTTAAGTATTTTAAAGCTTCGGCCACTTTTAAAGAAATATCTTCTAGAGAGTTCATTTGCTCTGGTATATAAGTGGAAAATGAGAATGAATCTCTTAGACCATGACCAAAGAGACTGTCTTCAGCCTCTGGGAGACTTCTTGTGCAAAGTTAGCCTCCTAGGTCTTCCACCATCTAAGTGTGCGTTGTTAAGGTGAGAGGCTCCCTTGGTGCCACATGGCAGTCGAATGCAATGTTCTCTCCCCAAAAAGTGCTTTGTGCAATCAGGTCCCGTCCTTGCTTTCTGCTTGCCCATTTATGCAAAGTTGCTCTGCAGACTGCAGCCCACTTGTTTTGTGCTTTCTTGGATTAGAACGTTGGGTCCTCCATGACATATGGGCCTCAACTACCAGGGAGTGAGAATATCTCCAAGGGCATTTCCAGGTTTTATTGGTAAGTGGAGAACCACTTCACTGCCCTGTCTGTGGCTCTTGTCTCCTTACTTGGGCTCTTCTTGATTCTGAAACTGATACTGGGGACCTCAATGGCAAGTCAAAATATTGTGAAAGAGCTGTTTTCTTCTTGTGTTTATACTTAAGGTTAAGTATTAAATGAGACTATTTTCCACTATACAGGCCAGTCAAACAAGGCTAAGAAAGTTAAGAAACTTAGGATCTAAAAAAAAGTTTGTAAAACTTCAGTTTAATCCTGATCCACTCCTCTACTTATTACTAAGTGAAATTTCAGCTCAGCATTTTAGTAGGTGTTTAATTTTATTTCATGAAATAAAGACTATTCTGCTAATTATTTATTTCTTCTCTATGATCAGTGGCAGGATATGTATTGTCCCTATTAACTACTTTTTAAGAAAACAACGTCTAAGCCTCCACTATAACTATTCATTAAATCTTTTACTACATCAATCTTAATATAGCAAATGAGTAACTATCGTGTACATTTTTATAAGATTCTATAAATTTGTATGTATCAAAACGGTCAAAACTCATAAATAACATGACACAAAGCCGATATGCATGAATATCTTTGACAATAAAGGTGAACTCACTGTGCATTGCTAATAATTAAAATGGTAGTATGTCTACATTTTCCAGGCTATGTTGCTCCCAACATCATGATGTCCGTTAAAAGAAAGCCAATCTCATCTCACTAGTAAACAACAATTAATCTGATTTTTACATTTAAATGCAATTTTTCACCCCTTACCTTTACAGAAAGCTAACTCAATGTAGAAATTGCAAATGCTATGTACTATTTTACAGGGGTTTTAATATCAAAATTATTTTATAAATATCCTCTGAATCCTTATTTTAGACAAGCATCAATACATCCATTTTTCATCCTTGTTTCTACATTAAGTTTTAATATAGCAATAAAACTCTTAGACATCTGTTGATTTTAGAAAACAGCAGTGAGGTTTTATTGTAGTTCTTAAAAATCTGATTATATGAGAAAAAAGGGAAGCCAGTTGCACTATTCTCAAAGGGGAAAGAACTCTAGTTTTGATATGACTTAACCACTGACCAGAGTCTGTAACCACAGACCTCCAGTAGCAATCATAGTGGTGTGCTAGCAAACGTAGACCTAGACAATTCTATGGTCATAACAGAATATGGGCTTAGGAGCCGAAGTGTAGATTTTCCTCTTAGCACACACAGTCTTACTTTGAATTTTCTATATCAATAAACATGGAAGAACAATTGGCATTTTCTGGTAATGATCCTAGCTTAGAAGGCATGTCATATGCCCATCTGCTTTTACTACTACTGCTAACTGTACATAGCCTCCATCCAAGTCTCCGACAGTTGCTGCTACTACTTGTACCTTGGTGGCCAGAGCTGCATTTCAGGAGGACTGAGGAGATTTTGAAATGGACCAAAGAAGGAATCTTATCTGAAAGTATGTTTCATAGGCAGAGAGTAGGTGCTTAGAACTCAGGGATTCTCTTAGTGATCATGGTCTCTAACAAACTCAATAACAGACAAAGATTGTCAGATCTCTGACTTGTTTTTTAAACCTACTGGATTCCCATGTATGTACCTACTGGATTCCTGAGTATGTCACAAATCATTTATTACATCTTTGTTTACACCGTGTGCCTAATAAAACATGGAACATTATTTAGCATAGTTATCTTTTCCTCTTCTAGGATCAAATGAGACTAATGTAGTCTATGATCATTAACAATTGTGGTTAACAATTTATAGAGAGTATATAGGGGATATAGACTCCTGAAATCCTCTAGTCCAGCGATTCTTAGAAGACAAAGATGATTTTGTGCTTTTCATTACATTGGTATTTGTATGGTTGATGAAAAAATAAGTGGTGGGTGGCACCAAACTGATTGCCGTGCATTCACTTTAAGAGGAGACTAAGAGGAGGCAGCTATATTTATCAAAGAAATGACACAGTAAAAATTACTAACTGTAAGAGAAATCCTTGAGTGTGCTTTTATCCATATGCTATGTGCTGAAATAAAGCATATACACAAAACATTTCTTCTGCATGCACCAGTACAAATGTTTTCTTGAGAGTAAAGCACATGTGAGTTGTTTGAGTTGCCAGCTGAACTAGCCACATTTTCATTGAGGCAGTTATTTACCTAGAAGGACTGACAATGTATCATTATTTGTACTTAGAAATTTTACAGACATTTGTCAACAAATGAAGAAAATGAATAATATTTGCTTCTAGTGATAGCATTCAAGATTTCAAGTAAAAGTACAAGAAAAAAGTCTATATTTATGCCACCATTGGTGTTACACCTTTCCTGATGAAGTACTTGTTGATATTAATACATGTGAATTTTGGATAATTGAATGTGTCAACATTTAGAAAATCTTCAGAAGTCACTTCGGTACTTTTTAAAAGTCCAGTGTATTACTTTATAATTTATGTTTGCTAAAAATCCATTCATTCAAGGTGAAAAATGGGTCAATATATTTTAATGTGCTGGAAATGATTGATATGGTTTCAGATCTCATATTACAACTACCATTTAAGGCATTATTGCTTGTCAGTTTTTGGTGTGGTATAAAAAATAATGCTCAAAATTACATGAAAGGTATTAAATTACTCTTTCCTCTTCACCTACAAATCTGCGTTAGATCTATATTTTATTTCTCTACCAACCAAATGGCATATTACAACAGATTGCCTAATGAAACATTTATGACAGTCCACAAATGGCCTGTATTAAACCATATATATGTTAAGTAGATTTATAAATATATAAAACAGTAGATAACTTCCTAAATTCCTATACTTTTTTGCTTTGAATGTGCAATTATCTTTGTAACATTATTACTGATATTAACATAAAATAAACACGTTCATTACTATTATTCTAAAAATCAATCAATACTTCAAAATAGTATAGGTTAAAATCTCTATAATCGTTAGGAGATTTAGATAATATCTGCATAGTCAAAAACTTACAAGAACAACAAGTCTTGAGAATTAGTGATTGCAAACCATTAAGTGTGGGTTGTGAATGAAGGTATTCACATCCAAAGTAAATCTTTACTAGCCACTAGAGGGCGCTTCCATTTTATATAAATACATAATGTGGAGGCAATAAAATTTACCTGTTCCATTTCATTAGTAGCCCAATTGCCTCACAAAGGACTCACTAAAGAAGACACTTAAGAGAATACCGCAGGTTCTTGACATATTGTGTCATATGGGAAGAAGTTCCTCTGACAGCATCCTTACCCGTAACAGAATGATGATCCTTTCTTTTGACTGACTTTTGGGTAAGTGCCAGTTGAGTGGATATCAGTCAGAAACATTTAATCTTATGTTTGACCCAGGGATGTCCATACCTCTTACACAGGGATGACTATGCCTGTGGATGGAATGGTCACTCAATGAGTCATTATCTCTCTTTTCTGGAGCCAATGGAGAGTCACATGTCTGCTGAAGCCAATCATCCCTGGGTTTTTTTGTTTTGTTTTGTTTTATTTTATTTTTTTAATTTTCTCTAAAAAGGAAGAAAGAAAGGAAGAAAGGAAGAAAAAAGAAAGAAAGGAAGGAAGGAAGGAAGGAAGAGGAAGTGAAAACTCCTTAAATATATTTTTCTTTTTAAAAAACATTTTCACATGTTTATGTAGCCCCAGCATTCTTGTTGCCCCTCCCCTCACCTAGTGGTTCTCTTTTTAACTAGGAACATTTTTAATATGGTCAAACCTAATTCAGTAACGGCAGTGTCAAAGTTGCTGATCTCTTGATAGATTCGGTGTGGGCTCTTTTTATTCCTGCTTGAGACAGAGTAGTACTCTCTGTGAAGAATAAATCCAATGGGATTTGGGCAAGAGATGGAGAACTGAAGGCTGAAGGTGCATCCTAATGTTCTTCCAGTAAAGAAGAGCACACTGCAGAGACAGGGAAGAAGCTTTTGCTCACTAACTCACTAAGTTGAAGCTTACCCAGAAAAAAAAAAAAAAAAAAGACCAGCTTTCATTTCCAGAAATACAGTATGCACCAAGTATCTGCTTGCTAAAATTTTGTAAGGAATTTTCAATATTCCTTATTGCTCTTCAGATGGTTTAATGTCTTTTAGCCTGGCATCTATATATCTGAATTATTGTCCTGGGTTTTACTTAAGTAGGAAGATGATTGATGGTTTAATTTTGCTTATAGCCACAGTGAAGAAATAAAACCAGGTAAACTCTATCATTAATAAACTTATGCGTGACCTTCCCTTAGTATTTCCCATATGCTGCCATAGCCCACTGATCACTTAATAATCACTTTCTGTGGCTTCCAGCAGGCCTGCCTGGGTTACTGTTACCTTGAGACTACATTTTGAAGATTATGTTGACTAAAATGAGTTATCTTTCTGTCTTCCTTGTGACCTGTTTTAGCCTAAAAAAATATATTTAACGACATCCAGGATCATCACACATCAGATGAATGCGCACTTCTTACCTACCTAAAGTATAGCCTTCAGGATGACACTTTGGCAACACCATTCAGAATAAGTTCAAACGTTTGCTAAATCCTGGAGAGAAGAGCAGCAGACAGGGTAGTTTTGCAGCTTGGGTAGAAAATTTGGTGAGTCATCGATGGTGGGGAAAGCCAACAAAGATCTAATGAATACGCGCTGTCGTTTTAACTTTGGGAATGGTGTTTAATTATCCATGAGGTTGCTTTTTTCCCTTTAAAAAGATTCTTCGAAGTCCTTGACTGCCCTTCCGTTCTCCTAAATTTGGCAGGCATACCTAAGTGGTGATGAGCAGATAGTGGCCTGTGGCAGGGCTGTGGCATGGTCCTGGGAGACCTAGCCCATTATCAATTGAGCCCCAGGATGCAGTTGCGAGCTTGCCCATATGTTCAGATACTCTGGGAGAGAGATGAAGAGCAGAGTGCCTGTGTCCTGAAACTGAGTTCAAGTCAAGGATTCAGCCCCAGCTCCTTGAGAAAGGAACCTAAGATTTACTATATTTGGGAAATCCAGTAGTTTATGAAGAATAGAGAATGCCTTATTTGACATAAAGATACCTTAAAAGTACACTGGTACCTTGAACACTGTGTTATTCAGCTTCAGGGTCATTATCAAATATATGATATAAAGAGCTTAAAAATATAAAGGCTTTGTTTTGATTTCTGTTCATAGGCAGAGGGCTGTTGCTTGGGGTCTGAGATGGGGAACTATATTGTAGTGGAAAGATCTGTCAGAATGAAGCCACTCACCTCATGATGGGCAGGAATCAGAGGCAAGGAAGAAAGCCTAGGAATGTATGCTCCAAAGGCATGTCTCCTGTGCCCCATTTCCTGAACCTTCTTCCCACGCCCAGAAACCATTCAGGTAACATTGGGTGGATAGTTACATAATGTTTTAGCATTGTTGAAAACTGTCAACTCCTCAGTGGCACTAGCTGGGTAACATCAGCACAAGATGATGTGGAAGAGCAGGTTCACATCATGCCCATAAGAGGTGCCAAGACTAAATCTAGACTGTAGTTACCCTTGAGGATGGGACTCCCTGAGTCACATATGCCTTGTCCATCATTAACTCGCATAGGCTGACTGAAAGCTTTTGACCATGGGTTTGGAACTGAGGAATGTAATGCAACTTGTCCTCGGTACACCACTTTACCTCTCCCTGATGGTGCTAACACAGAAGTAAGCGAGCTTCCCAAGGAAAAGGCTACCAAAGGTATGAGTGTGTGTGTCTCCTCCAAATCGCTAAATCCAGTTGAGTTGATTATAAAGATATAGCCATCATAATTCTCATCTAGAAAACTAGACAAACAATGTGCCCAACCTTACCAAGCCACCATGATGACTAACTGAGCTATTGCCATAAAATTGATTTTGACATTTCTGACATGTAAGAAGTACATACGAGTGTTGGAAGTAGTGTGGATTTTTGTGATGTCACAAAATTGACATCCTTGGGAAACTTATAAATATTCTTCTCTACTGTTAAATGCTTTCAGAAAAATTTTAAAAAAAAATGTATTTTGAATATGAGCCCGATTAGACATCCACATCTGAACTAATAAAGACAAATCAAGATAAATCATATGTCTATTTTAAGATATTTTTCCTCTTAAAAAGATAGTTGATACATTCTGACCGTGGAAAACTCACCTCAGTCCATCTTTGTTGTTTGACTTGTTTGAATTTCAGTCATTAAGACAACACTGAAATGGGGCTCAAGTGATGGCTCCTCAGCTAAGGGTACTTATTGCTCTTGCAAAGTATATGGGTACATTTCCCAGGACCCATACCCAGTGGCTTAAACTCCTGTTCCAGGGCACCTTGATGCCTTCCTCTGGCTCTCAGGCACCAGTACACATGTCGTTCACATAAATTCATTCAGATGTACAAACAAACAAACAAATCAGCAAACAAACTATTTCCCAAAGAAAGCACTAATTAATGAAAGCAGTTCTCATTTACTTTCCACTGCAAGCACTGTATGCACATTAATATCTTATTTAAGAAAAGAAGGAAAAGGGATGCTACCCTCACATAGAACATGGACTTGTCAAATATTCATACTTGTTTTAAAGGAGCAAGAGGAAGTGATAGAAACATTAAGATTCCTAAAAGCAGTGTTCCAGTTTTTATTTCCACAATGTCTTACTGTATTCACTCCTGTGATACGCTGTGGCAGTTTTCAAATCTGATCTTATTAACTGAGACTAGTGCATAATACCGACTTGCACTGTACACACAGCCATTGCCGGTCTGTTGCCTGCTGTGACACTGTCACTCCTGGAAGGATGGCATCAGGCACATTCACTCTGTGTTTTTCAGATCTCACACTGCTTTGTCCACAGAAAGTGCTTAGTAGCTTCCCATGGACCTGTACAATTTTGGAGCGATGAATGTAATTCCAGAAAATGAATTGACTAAGTCTACGTTAAAATCCATGACAAAGATGTCCAAGGACACATTTCCCATTAGCAATGTTTCTTTTGTGCCTTTGGGTTTTTCAAATCTGGTTCCTTGTCCCCTCACTTATGTTGCCAGCATGCAGATGCCTCAGGCTACTCCTGGCTTGCATGTTCCCATGACACCTTGCATTTTCTCATCACATAGATTTTCTTGCTGTTTTCAGTGCACAAATTGGAGTTCCATGAGAAACAAAGGAGTTTGTCTCCTATGTCATATTCTTTTTATCTGGCTCACACTAATGCAGTACAGAGTCATAATACAAATATTGGCTGATTGGTTGAAGTAATGGCTAACCCTGCTATTAGCTAGTTGGGTTATCCTGGAGAATCCAGGGAACGTCTTGGGGTCTCTATCTCTCTGTAAAATGGTGAGGATGGTTTTCAACGGAGTTTCACTTGGTGATTCTGACCCAGTGCCTTGCTTTTCGTCATAATCTTTTTGTATTTTTTCCTAAAGAACCATGCATTCTCATTTTGCTGCAAACACTATGTCGGCTTCCACTCAGTGGTTCACGTTTTCCCACCAGCTCCTGCAGACATTTGAAGTTGTCACTCTTACCGAGGGATGACTTTTATGGACCTTTTCAGTACTGAAGTTCTGAATGTGTAGTGCCTTTTTAAAACAATACATGACTTTATGCATGGTTTTATATCCCACTTGCCTGGCCTCTTGAAAATTCTTTGTTTTAACTTTCTCCACATGGTAAAACTTTAAATGCCTACTCTTGACTGTACCCTGCACCTTGAGACAGGTGATTAAATGTGTTTGCACTTACTGTGTAGGTATTATTTTATTAGTACCTTACAAGATCCTAATTATCAGGATTGCATGAAAGATCAAATGCTATAGCAAAATTATATATATATATATATATATATATATATATATATATATATTTCATCTTGATGTTTTTCTGTAGAGCTGCATTTTACCGTGTACTTATCAGAAATAATATGTATGAATACATGAGACCTATAGGCACATTAATAAGTGTATGTGACTACTTATGAACTACCATTTCTTTTCCTTGAGACGAGGACTAGATATAAAATTTTGGTACAAATTTTAATGAATCTTTTACTTGAAACCTAGTTACCACCATGAGCTATTGTTCTGTAAACGCTGGTGCTTATCAGACTGTAGCATAGTTAACATGGCTCAGCATTTATTAATAGTTGCATATAAAGGCATACGAAGGCTACTGTTGGGGGAAATATTAGGATAACAGAGTACTCTGTGAGCAGTGAGATGAATTGCTGTGAATTTTATACTTAAAAATATAGGAAAATCTAATTTCTGTGCACATATTTTCTGTACCAATAGAGCTGCACTCACTACATGACCACTGAGCCCACTGTTCTTTCTTTATAGTCTTTTGTATAGTTAGCTGCTGGGAGCACACAACACAGTAGAGGGAAATTCAGAATGTAATAGAAATATGTGAGGCTGACACCTGGGATTATTCAAGTAACTGACTCACGCCCGCCCCCACTTGGTGCAGACTTGAAAAGGTAGTAAAGCTATAAACAAACCACCTGGATATAACTTGGAAATCTCTAACAAATACAGTAAGGTTGCATTTTTCTATTTTTATACAATGCTAGTTTTGTTTTCAATGTATGCTTTACTTGTCATGGAGTCAGCTATATGAGCTAATTTATTTTTTAAATGATTTATTTATTTATTATTATGTATACAGTGCTCTGCCTTCATGTACACCTGCACACCAGAAGAGGGCATTAGATCATGTTACAAACGGTTAAGAACCACCATGTGGTTGCTGGGAATTGAACTCAGGACCTTTGGAAGAACAGGTGGCACTCTTAACCACTGAGCCGTCTTCCAGCCTGCTAATTTCTTTTAATAGTCTTAAAATGTCACCTATAAATTCTCAGGTTATAGTTTTAAAAATAGAAAATACAGGAGGGAAATAGCTTGTGTCCATTTCTGTTGCTCTGTCCCTCCTTCCAAGTGAGGACAGAGGAATAAGGCCCACATCAGACTGGGTAGTGCGCAACCTTGATATTGGACATTCTAAACTCCAAAACTGTGAGAAGTGCATTTCCAGTGTTTGAAAATTCAGCACAGGAAGACTATGGCTGTATTTCCTAGCCATCCCTCTCTGAAGCAGTAGTTGGTAGATAGGTAGAGACCCATGAGCTTCCTCTGTATGACTTTAACATTCACTTCTCTGTTCATGGAACTTCTAGCTCTCAATATGCACCTGTAACCATGGCCGACTGTAGTGTGTTCCTCTCTATTCTTAGTCTTATTTCTCTTGCCCCAGTGAAGCACTTTGTCTCCTATTGAAGAGGAACCTGAGTTTCTGAATGAGTTTTCTGTACATAATATTGTGCTCACCTGAGATGCCTAGTCATTTGAGGGCCAATTATTGCTATTTTACGCGCAAAATTGTATTTTTTGGTGAAAATATATGATCTGAATTGAAAAAGGGACAGTGCAAAATAGATGATTATGATTTAAAATAGTGTTGCCACTCATTTTTAAAATGTGTTAAGTGAATCAGTATGAAAAAAAATGGAAGAATAAGAAAAAATGAGTAGGCACACACTCCTGTGAGAACACAGGAGGGAGACGTACAGCAGATGTGGTTGTTTTCAGTTTTATGTACCCCAACCCCCAGAGCCATGAAAAATAACTATCTCTGCAGCCATGCACACACACACACACACACACACACACACATGGACACCACATACACACACACAGATGGTACATACACACCACACACACACACACACACCATACACACCACACACACACACAGAGATGGTACATACACACACACACATACACACCATACACACCACACACACACACACAGATGGCACATACACACACACATACACACCATACACACCACACACACACATACACACCATACACACCACACACACACACACACACACAGATGGCACATACACACACACATACACACCATACACACCACACACACACACACAGATGCCACATACACACACACACACACCATACACACCACACACACACACACAGATGCCACATACACACTATACACACACATATACATCATACACACCACACATACACACACACACACACACACCAGTCTGTTATCACAGTCCCAAAAGGACCAAGACATGGCTCTATTTTACATTTTATAATAGAACTAACTGAAAAGCAAGATTAAGAAGGACTTACGAAACAAAAATGACTAAACACCATCTTCATGTCCTTCAGTGCTAATATATTCCTCGTTCTACTATTGAGGACCATTTTCATCCTGATTCCGCTGTATACCACAACAACTGGGCTTGTGTCTGTCTTCTGAGTAGTTTTCCCTAAGAACGTGTTTCAGGCTAGTAGGCCGATGCTCAGTGAGCATGCCCTCCCTTTCATCCTCAGAGTAACTCCATAAGGATAGGCTAGGTGTTCCTGTTTCTTATGTGAGAAAGCAGAAACCTGCAGAATTTAAATCCGGGCTTGCATCAAAGCCTACTCTCAAAGCCGGAGCCAAAGTGCTTTCGACTAAGCTGATGACGAGGCCCTTTGTAAAGTCTTCATTGAAGGCACTGATAACAGATGTGGAATAAGACACAGCTGAACTCTGAGCTCCCTGGGCCTGGCATTATGGATCTCTTTCCTGGGGGCACCGTCCATTCATGAGACACTCATATCAATCTTCCTATGAGACAACCTACCTTTCTTCATCCTGTCCAGAGGGGCATTCTGAGAGCTTACTAATGCCTTACACAAATCAGATTCACCCTATCCTCAGCACAGATGTTCTCTTATCTATCAGATGGGGAAGTCGGCTATCTGACCCGAGGTTCAATGTCTGCCCAACACTCGGCCTCATAAATATCTGTCAAATTAATGATTGACTTGACTTTGTTTCCCGTTCTGCCCATTATATTCATCCATTGCTGACCTGCACTTCATAGATGCTGTGAGCAATTACTCTTCGAGGCCTTAAGTATGCTAGCATGCTGACAGGTGAAGACACAAAACAAGAGCTCTGTTGGGAGGTTGGCTGGCTCCCTTGTATGAAGCGTGTGTGACTGTGGCCCTGTTTAATTAGCCTGCCGTTTGCTCCAACGCAGAGCTCTCCGGAGTCACACACGCAATTAGCAGTAGTGCTAAGGCACAGAGTGTCAGGGTAGGTGGATGGAACATGTGACTCCAATCCTCTCCAGAGGACGGGCCTGTCAGTCTGCTTCCAGGGGGCCTGAGCATGAGTGCCCTTCTGACAGTTACACTCAGAGAAATACGCTGATGAGAGCCAGCTCCCCAGAGTCGGGCACCGTTAGGTCCCCAGCTCCGCCTTTACATTTGCTCCTTGATAATGCAATCAGTGAGACCAGCAGGAAGAACATTTAAAAACAGGTCATTTTCAACACAATTTTAACAATATCTTTTCATGGCAGCTAAGGTCTTTCAATTAAAAAAAAAAAATAAGTCACAGAGTATGACACATGAGTGTCATTGGGCACTGAACAGGGCTACTTATAAGTTTTCCTTTGGTAGGAAAAATCCAGTTATGATTTTAAAAATGAAAATAAATGAACTCCCAACAAGCCTATATTACAAAAGGAAAAAAATTAGCATCTACTCTGAGAGACCATCTGGCATTTAAATCTCCCCAAACAATGCAGCGTACTCACTAGGGCCAGTCCTCCTAGGACAAGGCTGGAGAGAAGCTGGAGACAGAACTGAGCAACCTTGAGATAGCGAAATCCCTCTGGGCCTGACTGCTCTGTGGGAACCTCTCCAACAGGGTCCAATTTCAGTCTGATCTGCATCAGAAGGGTGTGATTTATAAGAAAAAAAATTCAGGATGGAACTTCCACAGCTTAAGGCTCTTTCCGTGTCTCTAAAGCAGCTCTGAGTTCTCCATTTAAACCTGACTGACCACCAATTATTCCGGTGCTGAGAGAGAGAGAGAGAGAGAGAGAGAGAGAGAGAGAGAGAGAGAGAGAGAGAGAGAGAGAGAGAAACTGTCTCCTCTGGCCTGCTCCAAGAACAGTAACAGGAACCTTTAGCACAAGGTACCTGTGAAAAAGTTGTTTCACATTGTTTAGTGTCTTTCAAAGGACTGCTTTTGGCACGTTAATTAGATTCTAAAAATGTAAAATTACAATAGAAGCAAAAAACAAGTGTGGCATTTATTCCATAGTGAGTCCTTTTGGAATAGTAGGCTAGGGTGGAATTTAAGGAAAGATGCCATTTCTAACTGTGCCTCCGTGAAAACTGAGGAAAGAGCGCTCATGTACAGTAACGGTACAGCCTTCCCAGCTCTCCAAAACTTCTATGATCCTTAATATAAGAGAAGTTTTATCACCTTTTATTTCTCATACAAGCTTCAATGCTTGCTTTATGCTACCTACAGGGCAGCCTCGTATTTAGGAACTGTGATCAAGAGAACAGGGCCCGAGTATAAAGCATTTAGCTTTGATGTCAAAGCCCATAAGAAAGTGCTTTGCAAACTGCAACGTTCATCTTGGTTAAGCTTTCTGATTTTGTTGATGACAAAGGCTAAAATTTGTACATATACAATAGTTCTCTGTGAGGGAGAGAGTTCTAGAACACACTGGTCTTCGCAACCTTTCTGAGGAAAATACACAACAAGCATTAATTCCATCAGCTGAAAACTGGGGCGCATCTTGTGACTTCGCCATCTGAAGAGCTCTAGGGGATGGAAAGGAGTCTCAGCAGCCTGCCTCGGGCAGGGTGGAGGTGCAGAAAATGGGGTACACAGTTGCTGATTAAATCCAAAGAGCTTTCTTGCTGGATGGGGCCATTTAAAAATAGCAGGGAGAAAGATGACGGGTAGAATGTCTGGAGATTTTGTCTTTAATTTTAATATGAAGATCCAAAGCAATTTTCGCCTCTTGAAGTATTGGCTCTACTCTCTGCTGATTTGGAAGCAGTTATGGCATCATTTTTCCTACCCAAGGAAAACTTATAAATAGCCCTGATCAGTGCCCAATGTGAGTTCTTTTTTTAGCTGGTGACTGAATTGTCTTTAGGGTATATATTTTTAGTGTTAAAAACTCAACATGGTATTGCGATCTTGGCTATGGAATAGGTTTGAAAATGTGTAGATTCCAGATTGAGAACTATAAGAGTGTTAGTTAGAAAAAGAAAGTCTGTAATAAACTATATTCACTCATAGCATTTACCGAAATTCCTACTGTGTGTCAGGTACTGTTCTAGTCAGTATGTGTTGAACATAATTCTCTATCTCAATAATTAGGCAAAGTATTTGGACTCCAAAATTCATAGTACAGTCTGTGTTCTTCAAGAACTGTGGTTCTTTTCAGTAGGTTGAAGTGGAGAGATTTTATAGCTGCTAGATCCAACAGGACAGAGCAACAAGTGCCATCACCATCAAAATGAATTGCTCTCATTCCGTCTTTAGGTAAATTACATTGAGCATCCTGGTCATCTCGGAACAGGGCATCACAGGGGTATAATCTGGAAAGAGTTAGAGTAACCATGCCCTAAATGCTCTCTCCACAAAACCTTTAGTGGTCTATCCTGCTGCAGGTAATTGTCACACAAACTATGTCTTATATTTGAATACAGGTAGGCTTTTCTCCATCCTCTGTCTCAGTGTGGCAGCCCACAGTTCTAAGAGCAAGTGCTTGGAGATACAGGAATTGAAAAGCTTTAGTCTCTTATGGTCTTCTGTCTTTTTACATTAAAGGAAGGCAAAATCCTAGGTATAATACCAGTGATGAGGAGTGTATGTACAGAATAAAATAAAATGTACCACTGTATAGATTTACTAAATAAAAACACATCCAGTGAATTTTGTCATTCATTAATGACAAAACTAAATGCAGTTTCCCTGTTGATTTCAGTACAGGTACACATTACTTAGCAAGTATAATTGCACAATTCTAACAAACTGATTGATCACTTGTGTGCATCCTTATAAAGTGTATTACATACTTATAAAGAGACACCTTTAGCAATTCCCAACTTTCTCAAGTTATACTGGAATGAACAAATTTCTTTTTATTAATAATGCCGACATAACTGTGTGTGCATGTGTGTTGGAATAAAAGGTTTACATGCTCTAGTCTCAGGAGAAGGGGATTTTAAGGATTATTCCCCTTGGAGCTTTTAGGTGGGAGTTGGTAAGACACTGGTATAGAGGAAATTGTCATGTTTCAGTGCAACACAGTTAGACGCTTCATGGGACATGGGTACATCTTTTGATAAACCAGGCAGCACAGAGCACTTTCAGGAGGAGGCTATTTGAGTGACGAGGCCTTTGGTGGGTTCTGCCATGGTGGTTTCTGTCTGCCTAGAAAAGGAGGTGCTTGACTTGGCCACACATTAGAAAGTCAGGCATGTCCTTTATACTTAGGCCCCTGGAATCACAGTGTGATGGAAATAGCCAAACTAAGGCTTCTTATTGAGCTAGATGCTGCTTTTCGTATTGCTTCAACAGGACGCTGCTTAATGACACTGGGAGATACACTGTGAATCTCATGGATTTTAGAAGGTTTTGACTATACCAACTACAGCCCTTATTTGTGCTTCTTTAAAATGTCATTGCCATAAACTTTGTGGTGATGAATTTCAGATGACATTTTCATTCTAGCATCTTCTATATTTTGCCCATCTTCATACCACACAGTCCTGTCACTTCCTTACCTGCCCACTGCTCTTTTTCTTTTTCTTTTTTAGCATAATGCTTTATACTTCTTTGTCATATTTATATATGTGTGCATTCAATACGTTGAACCTATAGTGGAGGGTCTTGGGTGGGAATGTTGTGGCTACATCACCTTTATAGGTTCTGAATGAGTTTAGAAGCTCATTGAGCCAAGGCTTTGAGAAGATAAGCCCCGTTTCCTCATTTTTCAAATGAAGACAAAAATGAAAATCTATATGATAAAATTAAACACACATAAGTAAGTCAGAGCCAAAACTGGTGTGGAGTGAGGCTTCCATATTGTTAAAGTGATATTATTACTATTAATGCAGAATCTTATTGATTAGCTCTCAAAATGACAGTAAAAGTGATTGCTTCCTTTGCTTGTTTATTTTGTTTTTCATGATAAGGTTTTTCTGTGTAGTCTTGCCTGTCGAGAACTAGCTTTGTAAACCAGGCTGGTCTCAAACTCACAGAGATTTGCCTGCCTCTGCCTCTCCAAGTGCTGGGATTATAGGCGTGCGCCACCATGCCTAACCATTTCCTTCAATGGTGTGATTTTCCTAATTTGACTAAAATATACATGAATAAAGGTTGCAGGTGTGACTGAAATGGAGAACGAGACTTAAAACGCTAATTTACAGTAGAATTACTCCCGTTCTACTCACCTTTAACCTCTTCTGAAGAGGAGTTATTCTGCATCACTCAGATGCTTCCTTCATTTTGATTTTCCTTCTCAGTGCATTGTTCTTGCAATATTAATTAGCCCAAGCACAACAGCTCCACCGGTGAGGGTTAGCAGGCAAAACTGTAAGGTTTATTTTTCCTTTGAAAAACATTAACTTTCTTTCTTTCTTTATCTATCTATTTACTCATTTACTTACTTGTTATTTTGTGGGTAAGGAGGGTACATGTTATGGCACACATGTGGAGTCAGATGAAAACTTACAAGAGTTGGTCCAGGGATTAAATCAGGTCTTCGGGTAACCTTTACCCTCTAAGCCATCCCATCCACCCACTCATAAGAAGAAAGCATTGTAATGAATATTAAGGCATCAATTATTTTGACTTTCTACATTGTTTTCTAAACTTAAGTACGTATTTGTTTTAACTTGAAGTGAGTCATGGAAAAATGTGAAACAAAAAAAAATTGTATTTTTAGGGAAAGAAATTTTTTCAACTCTTTCTTTGTTAATTCAAGGTTAGCTAATAAAACAAAAGAATCAAAATCAGCAATTACACACTTACCTGAGAAGAAAAACAGGATTCTTCCTGAGAGAATGATATACACCTATTGTGTTAAGCAAATTAAACAATACAATATGATGTATTTGACTGATGCCCATTGAGATCTTTTCAATTATTATGCTGATAAAAACTCTTCCCATGAGATTTCTACTTTGCAGAAAGTGTAAAATGCACAGATAGCATTGGTAATTATGCTATGGTGCTATAAAGCAGGTCTTAGAGCTGGCTCATGTTGCTAAACAGTGCCTCTGTGACCATTGGTGGAAATACCCATATCTCTCTCTTTTTTGAGGCTGGAGACCATCATCATACTTTATGATGCTAGGAGTCTAATTGTTAGGTAAATTCTATCAGCAGAGCAAGGAAGCATTTATTTTTCTGTGGTTGGCTTATTTCACTGAGTGTACTTTCCTTAAAGCTCTTTATGTTGTCACCTATTACAGAATTCTTCTCTTTTTAAAAGCCAAGTAACATTTAGATTGTGTGTGTGTGTGTCTATGTAACTTTTTTTATTCTTCTATACTGTTCCAATGAGCAGAGTCAAAAACAGGTTTCTTTGAGACCCTAATTTCCATTTATTTGGGGTAAAATGCCTAAAAGTTCTATCTGGTGTTGAAATCTTTACCAGCCAATTTATATTACTGTGTATGCCATTCATTTTGTCATGGTAGAGGACTAGTCTGAGCCAGCACACATACAAGCATACATTTACTCACATACCTACATATCTCACTCATATTATGTCATTTAATGGCAGGAATATGTTCTGAGAAGTTCATGGTTAAGCTGACTTGTCCTTGTGCCAAAAGTGTGGAGCATGCTTTCGCATCTTAGATATAGGTCAGTCACTTACAACTGCCTCTTGAAGCAGTCAAGGAACATGACCTTGAGATGTTGAAGGTCACTGCCAACATAACAAGGCATGCCATTCTATAGTAATCTGTAAGTAGGAAGAGTATACCCTAAAGGTTAAAACTATAGCTTAAAGTATATAAATCAGTAATACTTTGTTATCATTCATAAATATTGGGTCCTACATATAGCTAACTATGCATGTATCTATCTGTTATACTTTAAATATTATTGTCACTAGATAGGTTTGGTTATCCCAGTAAGACCACAAAACTATGACCAGCCTGCTGTGACACTATGGTTCCAGTGTCGCTGGTAAGAGGAACCTTCAGCTCCATTGTACTCTAATGGGGTCACTGATGAGTGTGGTGGCACATGCTTTTAAACTCAGAACTTGGAAAGTGGAGGCACGTAGATGTCTGGGAGTTTAAGACTAGCCTTGACTACATAGTGAGTTTCAGAGCAATCTGGACTACATAGTGAGAGCCTGTGTCAAAAAACAAAACAACAACAACAAAAAAATCTAATGGGATCCTCAAGCTATCATAGGGTGAAATGTCAGCATTGACACTTGGCTATATGGGTATATTTTGGACACAAAGCGTATTGAAGAATTCCTTACTATCACTATATTTTGAGAGTGCTATGGCTGTGCACCCTTGAGCTACACTTTATCAACCTTAAGCCTTTTCTCTGGATTCTGTTATCATAAACACAGGCTTACAACCTGGATGATTCTGTATACATTGGAATATGATTAAGGAGATACACAGTGACAGGGTTTTGTTTTTGGTTTTTTTTGTTTGTTTGTTTGTTTGTTTTTTTGTTACCAAGTTATGACTAAGACTTATTCCCTTAGCTCAGACTTGCTTTTTAACATGCAATTATTTAACAACAAAATTTCAAAAAACTGCTTGATTAAAAAAAAAAAAACAAATATGCAATGACAGTTTAAATACATTTTTCCTGTGTGCCTGAATAATTACTTCTTTCTGGGAAACAAACAAACAAACAACAAACACCTGCTTCTCTTTGCAGATTTGCCCTCCTATGCTACCTTAAAGCAGTGCCTAGGAGCATGTGGCAGCTAGTCATTTGCACCAAGGCTCTCAACCATGAGTTGGGGGACCCCGGGTCTCTGTAGTCCTTTTCAGGGAGCACATCTCCTCCCTGCCTTTTTCGCTTTTCTCTTCGTGGAGAAGATTTAATTTGAGGGGAGAGAATGCTGCATCATGGACTCATGATGTCTATGGCAGTTTCATTCAGTTGAGCACACTGGAACAGAAAGTGAGACGAGGCTGTTCACTCTGTGACGTGAAGATGGCAGTAAAATTCCTCAGTTCATACTTATAATTGTGGGGAAATGAGTAAATATAATTCAGTTTTACTTATGCAGTCTCTTGATAGAGCATGCGTTGTTACTACTATTTTTTCCACCAGAAAACTAAGCCTATAAGGCTTTGCAAGTACTAAATAAATGACCAACCAAGCCCAGAAAGTGCAGTGACTCCTAATCCAGGAAGCATGATACTGAGTATTTTGATGCTGATTTTGTTTGTTGGGAGGTTGTAAGGACAAACAAAGTCTAGACTAAAACAAAGTCTAGACTAAAATATGAAATAAAGGAACAGTAGGTCTGGTGCTTTAGAAAGACCAATCCAAACCTGCAATTCAGAATTTGGTATTCGCACAACATTCAGTGGGGAAAAATTTTTTTAAGTTGAAAATGAAGTTAAGGCTCTTCATTAGTGCTTTGTAACTTCAATAGGAAAGTTGAAGCGATGTCCTATTGACTGCGGTTTTTAGGGGGCACAAAAAACAAAAAGAACATGTAGCTTGGATTTAGAGGAAATAGACTTGAACGTTCTGAGAATTTCTAGCAAAGCGTATACATTATGTTACCTCCTGTAAGTCAATCAAACAAACAACAACAACAAAAATGTTAAGGAAAAGAGAATTGCGCTTGAGAAACTTTCACTGGAAAATTTTCTGCCCTGTGATTCCTACCAGCATTGAGCTCTCCATGTCTTCCTGATATGGGTTTCTTAGTTCCTACCTTGCAAAGATAAGAGACAGAAATGAGAAATGAAGGGAAAGGAAAGAAAAAGAAAGGAAAGGGGCAGGCGGGGGAAGAAACCAGATCCATGGAATGCAAACAGCCCCACGTGCAGTTCAGTGAGCAAGATGCACACTCAGCACAGTGTATTAACATGAACTTGAATAATTCAAACTTCCAAAGCACAGGAAGAGGCTTTCCAGTAGGAGGGAAAGCCCCCCCCCCCCCCCCCCCCCCCCCCCCCGTAATTAAAGTTTCTCCAGCACACGGAGGCAGCTGCTTCCTCCAACAGACCGAGGAAATTGGACATGGCCTAATAGCCTAGAGAAGAGGGAGCTGTGGAGGGCATTGCTGGAAAAGTGTTAGGTTTATGCTGGTGTTCTCCAATTATAAAGTCAATTCTCTGGATACCAGCTTCTTTTACATATTAATGACCTCACCCCTGGCATATGGCAAGAATGCCTGAAAATGGAACCTTGAGTTCAAAGATGCAAAAATGCCAGTGGCTGCACAGTACAGTTTTGAGAGGGCCTGGGAAATGTGCAGGTTGGATTTGATTGTTTTGTTTTGTTTTTTGTATCAGTACAGAACTAATTTTAGAAAATTTTTTCTCTACATATGAAACCTATGATTTCAAAATATGTGATAAATAAATAGACGATAGACAGATAAATAGATAGATGATGGACATACGTACATACCTACATACATACATACATATGATAAATCAGTAGACAGATGATGGATTGAGAGATAAACAAATACACATCCACATGTATGCTGGTCTCAAAGTCAAGATCCTCTGGTTTCATCGTTCTGCCTGTTGGAATTACAGGAGCTGCCATTCCATGCCACTTCCAGTGTCTGGGTATGGTACTTGAAGTTTGAGAGTATTTCTGCACCAAAGCAAATGTCCAGCACCTCATCCCATCACTGGAAGCTGTAACTTCCCATGCGATTTCAGTTCCATACCATCAGCACCTTGCTTTTTTGGAACAGGTGCTGGTTTTCCCCTCCAGGGCATTTCCATTTCCTGCTTTCCAACTTCCTGCCATCTCGCACTGTCTTCAGCAAGAATGCTAATTAAAGTTCTTTTTTTTTTTCCCTAGGGTTGAACAGAGAAGTACAGGGCTTGTCTGAAATAAACAATTCAGTGTTTTCCTGGGAGGTCTTGCCACACTGAAAGGAGCTAAAACACGGTGGTGTTCCCTTGGGGACCTCACACTGTGCCAGGGCCTCAGAAAGGTGCAAGGCAGAGGTAGTGGCAGTGTTTTCCTTCTTGACAGCAGATTTAAAAGCTCGCCTCTCTTCAAGTTTGATTTCCCGCTGCCTCCATGCCCCTATTGCCAGTGCAGTGGCAGTTGGTTTTCAAGTGGCCACAGGAGATTGAGAAACAGAAACAGGAAGCAAGGAATCTGACTGTTAAAACTCCAGAGAAAAAAGAAGTTTAGTGTTGTCAAGCCAATTAAAAGATGACCAGAAAAACTTTGTGTGGCTTTTCAAAGGAACTTTCAATTCCTTTAGGACGTAGTCCAAAATGCTCAGGATAAAACTCTGTTAAACAGGACCAACATTGCAAGAAATATCCTTTATGTCTTAGGACTATACTGGTGTTCTTCAGAAAGTACGACATATTTCAGCCCATCATTTTAGTTAAGGAACACCATTGCATCCTAGTGTGTAAGTTGTACTGTTGGCAGAGATATGGTAAGATTCAATGAATCATTGAGATGTATTGACTCCTACGACTGGGGGGAAATGACCTATCATAAATTCTAGAATATGTTTTCTGATTCTGAATTCAAAAATTAAACTCCAAGCCCTTATTTTCATGGTGAAAAACTTGTTGCTTAGTAAGAACTTTGCCAATCTTATAAGATTACTAAGTTACTTAAAGAAACAGAAATTTCTTTCAGGAGCAAGTGCTACAAACCCGTGACCTAAAACCCACATTGACAAGTGCATTATAGTCTAGTGATGGCTCAGGTCTCACGACTACCATCTATTAGTTTTTATAATTCCTCGAGGCTCTGTCTACAGCTGGCGGTGCCCTACTTTGGTTTTAACACTGAACTGTGAATAAGCAGGTCAGGTTATCTTCAAAGGTATACAAATTTGAAATGAGTCTTTGGAGACTCCTTCAGAAGGAAGGAGATGCAGCGTGATGTTTACTGTCTTCATAATTTTTAAAGTGTCATACTTTTTGAAGTTTTTTAAAAAATGCACTGAAATGCACTTTGCATATTCCACTCATCCTGTGGAAGGTAAGAGAATAATATTTGATATAATTTAGTAGTTCAACCTCTAGAAGACTTACTAATAATCCACTGTGTAACTAGGACGAGCCAGATTCTGAGATATTTTAACAAGTGGATCTCAATGACAACTCCTCCTCCTTTACCAGTCCCATGCCCTCCCTCTGCCTGGTGGTGGGAAGTCCCAACCTGCTGCAGGGCGTGGCTGCCATAGCCTGCCCTCTTCCCTGATTCCCTCTCCCAGAGGCTCTTCACTATATAATCCAGATATTTTGGTTCCTGCCTCTCTTTTTCCTTGCCCTCTTCTCTCAAACTACCTTCTTTTTCTGTCCTTCTGTCTCTGTCTCTATCTCTGCCTCTGTCTCTTTCTTCCCCTTCCCCTGCACCTCCCAATACACACACATACACACACACACACACACACACACACACACACACACACACACACATATATATATACATGCATATAACTTTTGTTTGGCTTGTACCAGTTCCATTATACCTACTGGTAGGGGTTCCAGAATCTCAGCCTGTTGCCAAGCACTCATCTTATCTGAGAAGTGCTCTGTGATGCTGGCCCAGAGTCCTCACTCAGGGTCCAACTACCACATTTTCATGAAGCTTTTCTATGTGTCCTTGCGGGCTAAATGTGGAGAGACCCAAGTCATCACCTTCACCTTGAATTATTTCAGACCTTCCCCAGAGACACAGGTGAAGAGTCTTGAGCCTGACATAGAGCAGCCATTAGCCCTCTGAAATCGCTCTTCCCTGACTCCATTCATCTTTCCATATTTCGGTCACCTGGACAATTTTCTCATACTTACATTCTTTGCGTTTTCTTTCTCTCTGTCTAAAATACATTTTAAGACATCCTCCCTCTCCCTCTGTCTCTGTCTGAGACCCCTTCCCCTTCCCCCCACACACACATTTAGGCATGAATGAACAGGTACACTTCTATCATGGAAAACTCAGGCTATGGTTATCTAAGACTTCCCCCTAGCCTAAAACCTTGCCTAGTTCTAATACCATGTTCTTCAGTTTTGTTCCTTCTCAGTCTAAATTTAAATTCCTTGCCATTCTGGGAGCTGTTTGTTTGTTTGTGTTGTTGTGTTTTCATTATCATTAATGTAACACAAGCTAGGATCATCTGGAAACATTCTTTGAAAACACCTTCTATTGAATATCAATGTGTCTATTGAAAAAAATGCCCTTATCGGATTGACCTCTAGGCAGGTCTGTAGAGCATTAGTAATTCATGTGGGAAAGCCAGCCTACTGTGAGCTCTATGACTCTTGGGCAGGTGGACACGGGTTGTATAAGAAAGAAGGCAAGCAAGGCAGGAAAAGCAAACTTGGCATCATCATTCTTCCATGGCTTCTGCTTCAGTTCCTGCCTTCAGGTTCCTGCTCAAGTCCTTGCCCTGGATTCCTTCAGTGATGAAGTGTGACCTAGGACTTGTTATTAAACAAACAAACAAACAACAAATCCTTTCTTCCCCAAGTTGCTTGGGTTGCAGTCTTTATCACAGCAACAGAAACCTTTTCCCGTTCTCTGGGGAACAGCTTCCTAGGTACTCCTGTCTGACCACGAATCACCACAGTGTTCCTGCCACCTGCTTTAGTTACTCTACATAGTAATATCTCAGTAAATTCCTATCAACTGAATGAGCAAACTGTTTGGAGCCAACCTGTCCAGAATCTTCAAATTTCTGAAAGTTAACCACCCTCCTCCTTCTCCTCCACCCCCCTTCCTCTTCCTCCTGCTCCTCCTCCTCCTCTTCCCTCTCCTCCCCTGCCACTGTCACAGGCATGCCTTATCTCCATTCTGCTCTGTCTCTTTGAAGTAAGCCCTGACATACTGAACCATGTCCAAACATAATGTAGCAGTTACAAGCATGTAATGACATGAGGACAGTTTGGGGGGAGCTCATAGAAATGAGATCACAGTCTTGGATAGAGAGCCTCCATATCCTTCAATCTGAATATACACCTGGGCCAGCTTTGTTATACACCATTTCTGTGTCCTCTCAGAAATGCGTACAACATGCACAGCACAGATCCCACTCATTTTTCTCCAAGTAGAAGGAAACCACGCTTCCATTGCAGAGCCCCATCGGGCCCCTCAAAGTTCCTTCGTTCTCTTTTGCCACTTTAAGGAGAAGAATAAGCTATGGGGCATTTGGTTAAACAGCACTCTCTCATTATGTGCACATTCTGGCTTTCAATTGTGCAGACACACACATAAGTTCTCTCAGTTCAACACAGATGAACACACAAGCACACACATGATGATTCCTCTAGAAGAAAATAATGGACTTGGAATAATCCCGAAGCTGTCCGTTTTTCAGTCACTCCAAAATCTTTGTCTAATAGGCTGCTAAAGAGATGATGGCAGCTCGTTTCTTGCCATTAAGATCACCTGGTTTGGATTAGCAGTCCTAAATTGCCATGCCTGCTTATTGAAGTCACTGGTTCCCAACCTTCCTAACGCTGCAACCCTTTAATACAATCCCTCGTGTTGTGCAAAACCCATCCCCCACAACCATAAAATTCTTTCTGTTGCTACTTGATAACTGTACATTTGCTACAGTTATAAATCATAATGTAAATATCTAATATGCAGGAGATCTGATATATGACACCTGTGAAAGGGTCATTCGACCCCCAAAAGAGTAACAACCACCCTACATGTTGAGAACAGCAGCTTTATGTGAACTGAAGGCAGCAAACTAGAAAGGACTGAGGAGAGAACTTACTCTCCCCATAGAGGCTGGATCCATGCTCCGCCTGCTGGTGCTTTCTGACCTGTGTACTCTCTTGTTTGCTATGGACAACACATTTTTCATCTTGTTTTCAAAGGGAATCCTTTGAGGTCTGCATGTGGACGTGAAATTGTAGGCAGAGAAAAGTAAGGTATCCTCCTAGCTTTCCCCCCTTTTTAATGTGAATCCACACCGAGATTCTTATCACTCTCTGTCCATTTATTCTCTACCTCAACAGTGTACCTGCCTGCCCTCTGTAATCAGCTTCCAGCCTTCTGAAAGTCAGGATACAGTGCTCTGAATACAGCTGACTGTTGATTAAAACCATTTCAGGTTGCCTGTAAGATCTTAGAATCTCCAACTTTACTACATTTTTAAAGAACTGAAATATTATTGTTTTCAAATGAATATATAAAGACCTCCTATTTGCTTCCATGCTTTTCAATTTACTTCAACTCTCATTTTGTCATATTTTAGTATTTATTAAAGAGGAATTTTTCTGATCCTTTCAACTCAAGCCTTGGAGGACTGTTAAATTTTCCAGCAAAATTATACAGAAAAAGTAATCCTTGCTACAGAGAAATTAGTAATAATGACAAGAAAAAAAAAAGAATAATGCCTTAAACTTTTTACATTCAAATCCATGCTGGAGAAAAATTGAATAGCAAGTATTTCTATTGATTTTGACATATTTTTTTTATTACGGCCTGGTGTTCATTTATGGAGCTATATAAATCTCATAAGAATAATTGAAGAGCACGTGTAAACCTGCTCCTTTGCCCTGTTTGGGTCGCCTCCCTCATGACTTAACCCAAATGTCGGAAAGCAGCTGTCAGTCAGTGGCTGTGTTTAATCATCTATTGTTTCTCCCATTGACCTGCCCACCTCAAATCCCACCCCAGGCAGTTCCCCCAAAGGTAAGAAATGAAAGCTGTGATGCTCTCATCAGCCTTAATGATGATGACCTTTTCATGCTCACAGAATTTAAAAATATAGTTTAAAAACAACAGAGGACAGAAGAAAACAGCCATCGCTTCTCACTCATCTGTAATTCCAGAGGCAACCTATGGCCAGACAGCCTTTCAGGACAGCGTGTTCTTTTTGCTCAAGAAGGGATATAAGAATAAACCTCTGGGACTAACCTTTCAAAGCATCCTTGAATAATATCTGCATATGGCTTTTCCTGGAGCCGATGAAATTTCCACGTGTGTACTCAAGCATGGAAGCAGTATAGAATGAATTCCTTATCAGAAACTGCTCCTCTGCTCCCCTTCACCTATGAAACGTTTTCTGCAACAAACATCATGCTGAGGAACATGTCTGTTTATTCAGCAGACACAAATGATAAAATTGCAACCATTAAAAGACGGGCGGCGGGAGAGGGGTGATCCTTGAGATTTGCATTTATACAATTTTACTTTGATATAATTACTGTTACTGTTCATATAATTGCTTTTATAAGCCACCGTATGTTTCCCATTGTAAAGAAGTAAGAGGAACGGACTGTATTTTTCTCTTTTCCTAATCCTACATTATAGCTACTCACCACTGGCAGTCTATAGTCTGTTACCATTAACAGCCACCCTGTCTTGCGGAATTCAGAAAGAAAGCAATTAAATCAAGAATTAAAGATGATTAATAGTGTGCATCCCTTTTAAGAATATATTGGAACCTGGAAATACTTGAGAATTTGAGCTGAAAAAAAGAACCTTGTGAATGTTGCATTGTGGCTATATGTTTTGAGATAGAGTCTTACTATGCAACGCAGGCTGGTCTCTTATTCCCTATCCACCTGCCTCAGCCAAGCCCAGCTCCCTTTTGAGTGTGTTTATCTATTTCTCCTCATATATCCTTTCTGTTGCAAAAGAAAACCAAGCTGAAAGCAGAAAGAAACTAAAGCCACAGAAATGTCTCTCCTTTTCCAAGTGAGCCATTGTCCTGAGACCGTATCTTCAGGAGCTACAGATTGTCCTAAGGTAGCCAGAGGACCACAGTGCCTCTCAGCAAGGGCTAAGCTAGGACCATGCTGGAGAGCATCTCATTTCATTCTTCCTTGTAGAAACAGAAGGATGTGGGAGAGAACAAAGACTTGATCCAAGGTGGATTATGTGGTCCTGTAGAAATAAGTGTGTATACTTGGAAAATTGGTTTATTTGTGCCCCTTAGTCCCCAATTTTTGTTTTAGAATTTGCCCTATATTTTATGCAATATGAGCAATAAAATAAAATTTGAAAATGTAAGGAAGGCTGAAATCATTTTATGCACTTAACCTTTAAACATTGCTCAAACCTTTCCCTGCTCTCTGTAACTTGAACTCCAAAAGGAACTCCTACACTGGATGACACCATAGCGTGTACGCATGCTGTCCTTCCCTTCATGTAGAATTGATTCTACTCCACCTCACTCTCCCTCCAGCTTCATGTCCACTTTCATCATCTGCTTTTAATCTGTAGCCACTGCACACCTCACAGGCTCCATCGCGTCTGCTTCTTGTTTGTAGAGTAGAACTTCCCTAATCAGTCGTTAAGACGCCATCCCTGGTCCCCTCCTCGTTTCTTTGAGATATTACCACTCCCATCCATTCTCCTGAAACAGCTCTCTCAGACGCACCCTAGTTACATGTTGCACATATTCTGATCATTGTTCGTTCACTATGATCTCTCTGCTCACGTTTGACACAGTTGGTTGCTCCATTTTTTTTTTTTTTTGATATATTTGGTTCACACTTGTCTTTCAGGAGACAGTTTTCTAGTCTTTCTTGTTATCCTGAACATTTTCCTTCATGCTCTTAACTCAGTTAATTTGGGTGGCATCTCTTGGGCCTCACCCTAGAAGTCAATAAGAATTATACTATTAGAATTCTAGTAAGTATCTTAGGTTTGAAGATCCAAAACCCATTTCAGTGCTCTAGTTAGTTCTCTTTCAAAGGACTGAGTTTGGTTCCCAGGACCTACATTGAGCAGGCCAAAACCATCTGTAACTCCAAGTCCAGGAGATCCAACACCTTACAGCTTCCACTGGCATTTGCGTTCACTTGCATAACTCATGTATAGAATTACATACAGACAAATATGTATAAATACAAAAAATTAAGAGTCTCCCTAAAAAGAATTTTTAAAACCCATAATAGACATGTTCAAATATTTAAAGAAAAATATGTTAAAATGAGTACAGATTTGGGTGATTTTCTGACTGATCAATATCCATCTAAATAACCACCATTTTCCTTCCCTTTTTGGTGTGTTGATACCATGTTAATAGTTTGCTGAGAAAGGAGAAAGATTTGAGAGAAAGATGGTGCCTAGTGTCTCCTGTAGGCAGGCAGGAATCACACTACGAGTAGAAATTGATTTTCTTCAGAAGAGGGCTTATTGCCTTGGGTGGGACAGATGGGGGAAAGGAATAAAGGTTTATCTTTAGGTAAATATGCATCTTCTAGAAGAAAACTTGATTGGTACCCTATATTAGATCCCTTCACTCACACAAGTCAGAAACAAAGATAGGGCAAAATTTAATGAAAGTAGAAAAAAATGTAGGATACAACTTTAGTGAACAAAATAATGACTCAGCTTGATGTTAGTTGGCTTCTTAAAAAAAATCACATATGTTAAAGGTTTTATAAACTTTAAAAATTGTATATTGGTAACCAAACTATATGAACCATCAAGGAGCAGTAGAACAGGTAGAAGAAGACAAGAACAGGAGTGAGGGGATGGCAAATTTGCTCTCCACAATCAAGCAAAACAAAACAAAACCCCCTATACCTACAATACTTACCACATCTGAGGAAATACACTGAGTGGGGAAAACAACTAAGCACAGGTGAGTACCAATTTGTAATTTCTGTAATAAACTCTGTGACAATTAGAATTGTTCACATAAACTCCCTTGTATTGTTAAATATTTGAAATGTTTGAGCAACAAAATTCACATTATATCTGTCTTTTTTTTTTTTTTTTTTTTTTTTTTGGTTTTTTGAGACAGGGTTTCTCTGTGTAGCCTTGGCCATCATGGACTCGCTTTGTAGACCAGGCTGGCCTCGAACTCACAGCGATCCGCCTGCCTCTGCCTCCCGAGTGCTGGGATTAAAGGTGTGCGTCACCACACCCGGCTTTATATCTGTCTTATATGTGAGAAAGTTTTATCATGATCAATACTGGGTGCCAGCCTGTTAAATATCCCTCTGATTTCGTGATAAACTATAGTAATAAGTCTTTTTGAAACATAAAATCCCAACCAAAATATGCAGATATTGTTATTCTCCTTTTTGTGCAAATTGGTAATTTTAAAACATTTTTACATGTTTGGGTATTTTGCCTGTGTGTACATCTGTGTACCATGTGTGCATGGTGCCAATGGATGCCAGGAGAAGGCATTAGGTCTCCAAGAACTGGAGGTGCAGATGTGTGTGCTGTGAATTTAACCTGAATTCTCTAGCAGCCAGTGCTCATAACTACTGAGATGATTTAAATGTTTATTTTTAACCTGTAAAGAACTCATTCCCCTTAGCTTTATATTGATGTATAAAAGGGTTACAATAAAATCATACACTTACATTTTCAGAGACAGAACGAGCTTTGCAAAGCTATACGGACAAACATCAACACTTTGCCAGAAGAAAACAGAAGGCTGCAGAGGTGGAGCTCTATGACACACTTGCAAAAACTTCTCGTCCCTTTTCAAGGGCCGTTATTACCACCAATACCGCCTTCTGTCCATTTAAAGGAAACTTCCCAGAACGTTTTTATTCCTAAAAACACAATTAATTTCAGTACTTAGAATCATGTCAGGTGACCAAGAGAATGCACTAAGAGAAACTTTTGCAACGTGGTCTAAAGATGTTATTTAAGTCATTTCCTATTCTCAGAGGTCTAAAGGTCTAGACATTTAAATGGAATCTTTTGTTTTTTTTTTTTTTTTAAGAAGTTTTCTTTCTGCATTTCCAATGAAGTAGGAACCAGTGGAATCATAATGCTTCAAATAATGGTGTGGATGGAATGTTTTCATTTGCAAGGGACTAATTAAATTACTGATTTTGTCATTATGGCTTGGCTGGTATTAGTGAAATTGGCAACGTCTGCCTCATTAAGCTACATCTGAGAGGGGCATCTTCTTTTTTTTCAGGTTTACTGATTCAGAATACAAGAACCCTCAGCAGCATTTCAACCCTTCCTGACATCTTCCACAGACCACAAATGGTGCCAGACAGATGTGGTGCCACCATGGCTAATAGGATTAAAGTCCCAGAGCTAAATAGTATCTGGTTATGCTAAATCAATCCAAGAACCGGAATGGTCAATTTGAACAGAATCCCAAAGTTTCTCCTTTCATTGTCTGTGGAAGCACTGAGATTGGCCAAAAGCTATTGATACCTGGGCAGATGTATCCATTACCAGGCCAGTAAAAGACTCTATGAGGGTGTAAGAATCTCTTTAGTTCTCTGGGTCTCCTTTTGTCATCTGGAAATTCAGAGAATTGGACTATATGATCTCTAAGAATCTTCTAGTCTAAAATTATATTAATGACTGTCCAATAGCCTCTGGGGTGTGCTCATCACCAGAAGGGCTATGGGCAGCTGCCCAACAGCACACTGAGCTAAATGGACGTTCGTATACTTCATTACTATTTAATCTCCTTATTTCTAAGGTTTCCATCCCTGTTCCAATCAGTGGAGAAAATTGAGCATTTGGGGACTAAGCATGAGATGCCATATGGTAGAACCAGGGGGAAATGGTGGTCGTTTTCTGAATATACTAAGTATCAAATTTATGAGTTAACCCTTTGAGAACATGATGAAAATTATGAATCATCCCTTCAGAGAGAGGAAAAATACACCAGCACTAAGGCTTCATCTTAATTTCAAAGGGAACATCAGCATTTCTGGTGTTCCTTCTGTCCCCAACATTACTATTTGGTGGTTATATGGTCAGATTCTCAAAATGTTATCGTGGTATGACACAAGTAACATAAGCTTTGGAATAAGACCTCCAAGCTTGATTTCTTAAGGTTGTAAAATATGAAAGGTGGTTGATCACAATGAACCTGTTTTCTCACCCTTAAATTAGGAAGAGAACACCTTCATATACCTGTCAGCTATACGATTTCAAAGCCATACATTATCCAAACTCCTATTTGGCACAAAATGGCATTTAATGAATCTGTTTTCTGTTTTTAAAAAGATGTGTTTTAAGTAAACTTTGAAAAGTAATTAATAAAATATTAGAATAATAAATATTATTAACTCATATTACTAACCTCTGAGGACCAATGAGATTGCTCAGCGGGTAAAGGCACCTGAAGCCAAGCCTGACTTCAATCTTCAGAACCCACATGGTAGGAGAAAGAAAACTGGCTCCTGAAATTTGTCTTCTAACATCCACATGTGTACATGGCATTTGCCCCGCCCAATGCAAAAGAAATAATGAATTCAAAATATAACCTCAAAATGTGATTGAGCTCTGTAAGTTGGGGTGCTAGAGGGGTGGCCTGTGGTGTAGACAACATCTTCAGGATCCTCGCTGGCTCTGACCCCAGTGAAGGCTCCATGCTGCTCAGGAAGTGGCCCAGATACCAATTTCTACTCTCTTTCTCATCAAAGCCCATCTCAACTACTAACATGTGAATGACAAGAAGGGACTTCTTAGTGTGCCTCCAGCTCCTTAACTCCTCTTTCTGAACTTGCTGCCCAAAGAAATGGAAGGAAATAAGTGGAATTTAGTGATGTGTTGCTACCATGACTGCTTGTCAAGCAAGCAGCTGTGAGTGCCCCTGAGTTACACTTTGAGAAAAAGGTAATTTGGTGAGAGTAGGACATATGCGTGTCAGACAAGTTTCTTTTTATGGTTTTGCTAGAATGAAGCAAAGAGTTTTACATAACTGCCTGTCAAAAAATTATGGGGCTATTTAGGGAACATCTCTTATTACCGTCCTTCTTAATAATTTTCCATATCTCTAACTCATGAAGAAAAGAAACAATGGCAAAGACACAGTGAGGTAGAAGCTCTTCCCTCTCCTTTTCTTCTCAGTATTTAATACTTCAGACAGATCAATACCTTCTATCCCAAATCCTCACTGAGAGAATTAAATGAACCCTCTATGAAGTGCATCTGCTTTGCAATGTGGATGAGTGCAAATCGACCCATACGACATGAAGGCTGCCTGAGAACTTGGAGTGCAGTATGAGTGCCTGAGCTACAGACAGACAAAGTCACAAAGACAAATCAAGTGGTCCAAGGTTAACTGTAGTTGAAGAAAGTGGGCATCTGTGAGGACCATCTGCCAGAAAGCTTCAGGCTTATGGAGAACACAGAGACTTAAAGTTATACGCGTATACATGGGAGGGCTGAAAATTTTCTATATTTAGATTTTTTTTCTGTTCATTAATTGTGTGCCAGGGGTGTTACACCATAAGAATTAGAAGAGAAAATAATGATAATAAAAGGTCTTCAGGGGGCATTCAAAAGACATATATTTTTGCTTTGACAATTGAAATTTTATTTTTGCCATGAGTATATTTGACTATTGAACCAATTGTTGTATCCTGATTATGACCCATCTGCATAGGTGGGCCAATCACTTCAGCATTTCCCGGGGCAGGTGCTGCGAATAGTTGTTGAGTTGCAGAAGTTGAATCAAACATTTTCTTTGGAAAAAGTTAGTACTTGCCACTTTCAAAAGCTTCTTGATGATGTGCCTGAAGTGCAGAAAAATGAATACTGGCAAGTTATTGTTCTCAAAACTGCGTGATAAGAAGCACTGTTGTTTTCTCCCTCATAATTTGATGCACTTGGGAGAAGTTTTTAAAAGAGAAACCCACACATTACATTTTATGAGGGAACAGTGACAGTTGAGTCTGTGATTGCTTTACTTGCTCTTCTCTTACTTCAGATATATTGTCAGCTCATGCCTCTCCATTTAACCTAAGAAATTCAAAGTAAAAAAGAAATTTTGACTCTTGTTTATTTGTGAAAACTCAACTTTTATTAGTTCTTTTTTTTTTTTTTTTTCTAAATGTTCTCCAATTTATAGACCTTATGCCTACATTCAAGCATTTTCTTCTAGACAAACTAAGGATGCCAACAAGCCAGAGAGAGAGAAACTGAGCGGTGTTCAAATTCACTAGTACCTAGGAAATCAAACTACTTACTTTTTCCATCAGAATCATTAGGCCTGCCCATGAGCTAGTTTTGTTTTTTGTTTTTTTTTGTTTTGTTTTGTTTTTTTGTTTTGTTTTGTTTTGTTTTGTTTTTTTGCCTTTTAAGGTTGGCCATCTGAATTTTGAAAAGCCCAGAGCCCAATAACAACTGATCTTTTCTACAGTTATTGCCAAAATAATACTAGCAATTTCTCACTGAATATTAGAACCTACCAGATGGTAAAACCACTCATAAACGTTGTTATGGATAGCAGGATGTTATCAGTAGTCTTCCTTGTATTCCTTGGGCCCAGTATAATTTCCATATTATTTATGTGCTCTTTTAGTTCTCCATCACAATATCAAACTTAACTCACTTGCAGCCATCACATACTACATACATTTCTCAACTCCATTTAGATGGACAAACTTGCTTAAAGATAATCAAATTTCCTTTACCATTAACCTTTACTCTCTAGTGATTCCTTCAAATCATCAACTGAGTATATTTAAGCTTATGCAAATGATAAAGGATGGTGTCATAAAGGTTTCCAAATATGGCATCTAGTAGTTATCACCAGAGACTTTTTTTTTTTTTTTTTTTTTTTGAGAAGATGGTTCTTCTGTTAGAGCACATTGCCTCTTGCCTTTCTTTAAAGGCAATTCAGTCTTTAACAGAACTGTTTATACCCAGATGAGATGATATATTCAAACTTGACCAAGACCCTGTCTCCAGTCACAGCTCTGGTTTCCCACAGACGCCCAGGCAACGCCCACAGACCTCCAGGCACCTCCCACAAGCTCCAGGACTCTGCCCAGAGACTCCCAGGTGAGGACTAGACACTTGCAGGTAACTTCCCAGGCTCCTGGGAGGAGCCCAGGAGACCGTAGCACCTCCCACAGACGCCCAGGCACCTTCCACAGACGTCCAGGCAACGCCCACAGACCTCCAAGCACCTCCCACGAGCTCCAGGACTCCTCCCACAGACGCCCAGGTGAGGACTAGACACTTGTAAACTGTTCCCCGGGCTCCTGAGCGGAGCCAAAGAGACCGTAGCACCTCCCACTGACGTTTGCTTATGCTCTCTGTCATTTGGGATTCTGCTGGCTTGCTCCACTGTTTCCTTCAGCTTTCTACCAGTATCTCCCAGGCAACTAAATCCCCAAACCCACCGCAGCATCTCTATAGACCCGTTAGCAGAATCACATATCATCACAAGTGAATAACTTATCTTCTCTTGTTGTGACGACACACTGCCATCTTTATGCCTTATCAGGAATTACTGTTTGTTGTCCTTGTCTATGTTCTCCCTTACTCAGCTTACACATGTCATTGTTTAGCTCGATGTGGTCCTGGACATGATTTGTTTACTTCTAAAGCTTTGTCAGGGGCGATCACATCTGTTCCTGGACTTTAAATGCCTCCCATAGGCTGAAGGTCTTAGGTTTACAGCAGCCGCCCAAGTTTTCCCTAGGCATTTGATACACAGATGTGCAACAAAAGTACCATAAAAAAATACTCCCAAGTCTGTAAAACAGAAAGATAGGCACCTCCATAGGAAACTGAAAGAACAAGGACATGTCAAATTAGCCATGAAAACGTGTTCAAACTTACTTGCAATCAAAAATCAAGTTAGCACTAAATCTCTTAGAGTGAGACAAAAATTAATACAATGCTCATGAGAAATGTTGACAAAGTGAGCACGTTTGTATAACTTTGAGAGGAATATCTTGGTACATATAAAACAATAGCTTGTAATACTTGACAAAAGGCAGGTCACAAATGTCCTTGAACATACATACTTTGAGAAATGTGTCAAGTAATATTCTGTAAATGTATAATAGGTAGACAATGTTTGCCACTATAGTTCTTAAGAGTAAAACTGTGTAAACAGTTTAAATCTCAACAGGTCAAGTATGACCTAAATAAACAATGTGTTATTTACATATAAATATACCCTTCAGGTATTCATATGGCTGGTTGGGTTTGAAACTAACAAGAATATTATATTTATAATGAAGCTTTTGAAAGCATTTTAGATCCTTTTTAAAAAGTAATTGTTTGGAGTTGGATGCACACGCACACACACACACACACACACACACATATATATATATATATACGTGTATATATGTATATTATAGTAGTCATCTTGCATGCTCAAGGCCCTTGGTTTAGTACCACCCCCAAATGACCATACATAAGTAAAAAAATGTAGTTTTTTACATATACCTAAAAAGCAATATGGAAGAAAACACAAGCCTAAGGAGACACCGGGGTGATGGTTTTGCAAGGACTCCTGTGTTTCCTGTGGTTTATGTATTTTCATGATCTTCCCATGACTGTGTAGTCGGCTCTCACCTTCTGGACAATAAACAAAATTTTATCCCTAGAAGTGAGTAAGTGTATCACTTTTCATTTTTAGCAGGGATTGACCCTTGACAGTTGCTGGGCGGAGGAGCTCGCTCTGTGCACATGTGTTCTTATCACCAAATTTCAAGGAGAGCTGTGCCATCCACCGCCTTCCCAGGAGGCCTCAGGACACTGCTCAGGGGTCTGTGCACACATTTAGGGAACACCCTGGCTGCTTCATTTAGAGTCAAGCTGTCAGAGAGCTTTTTGTTTTTATTTTTCAGCTAGAAATCAATTATCGAAACTTTAAAAGAAGTCAATTACCATCTGAAACAAGGCAGGAAGAACGTGACCTAGAAATAACAAATTTCAAGACTTTGAAGATCAGAAAATATGTTAGAAGTTCAAATAGCTTTTTTTTGTGTGTCTGAATAACCATATAATTTACCTCTTAACTAGCTAGTAAGGCTTTTGTTTTGTTTTGTTTTGTTTTTTTTTTAGTTTTAACTAGATTTAATGAGAAAAACATAGCATAAAATAGGAACTCAAAGCACACAGGATCGATTTTTTTCTATTGCAACTATGTTTTCTCTTTCTGAATAATAAAAAGCCATAATTGCCTGAATAAAAATTATTACCAGACTGAATATCAATTAGCCAGAAATGCAACAGTTTCCTAACAATTGTTTTTAAATTCCTTTTATTTTTATCTGTATTGGTACTTGATATCACTGTATTGATATTTCATTAACTATGCTGTTAAAGTATATATAAATACAAAAATATTTAAGACATGCTAAAGCCTTTCTATATCATATTAAAATGAGAGGAAGCATACAGCCACAACTTAATCAAAATTGTGTGTTATAAAATAATTGCTAAAGGGGGTAGCAAAGGTCTTACTCAGAAACAAGTCAGGTTTGTCAAGCAGGTCTAAGCACTTCAACAGTTTCATTCATAAATCACTTGTCAGTAGATGAGCTGTGCCTCAATTATGCAGATAAATAATTTACAAATTATGACAGTAAAATTGAGAAATTTCAATTCTTTGACTTATGACTGGACGCATAATGCATGAAGCCCACTTAATGGAAATTTACTGGAGTATTGGAAGGGGAGGATCCAGGAGGCAGTTAGGTCCTGTGAAGACAGAGGTTATCTTTCTCATTTGGGCTATTCTTTCCCTCGAGGCTCTCCGTGTGTATTCAACAAGGCTGGGAGAGGCTATGCAGGGATACATTGAGAAAGCGACTGGGGAACCACTGTCTCGACCTGTGCGAAGGTGCAAATCCTTCAGCTTCTATGACTCCACCCCTTAAGCTGACCTTCTTCTCCTCTTTCCCCACAGTGTCCTTCAGATTACTAGCTATATGGTGTTCCTCTGTGTAATAAACATATAATAATGCAACATAAGCTACTCAATTGATCTTGAGAATTCTGTCATGGAATAGATAATATCAAAAAACTGTATTTAAAAAACAAATCAACTTATGAACAGGATTTTACTACCATCTGTTGCTTTTTGTTAAGTGCTCATAAAAGTAACTTACACTTTGGTGTATTTAGATTATGGCTATGTACTAATTTTCTAAATTACTTATCTCCAAATCAATATGTTTAAGGAATCCAAAAATCCTTCAGGACATTTGCCACAGTGGTGCATGCCTATAATCCCAGCATTCAGGGAGGCAGAGGCAGGTGGATCTCTGGGAGTTCCAGGCCAGCCTAGTCTACAAAGTGAGTTTAGGACAGCCAAGGCTACACAGAGAAACCCTGCCTTGAAAAAAGCATGCAAACAAACAAACAACTCTTTAAGAATCTTAGTGATTGAACTTCTAGTAAATAAAAGTGAATAGCTGCTCTCTTATACTGATTGTTTTTAACTTGAGTGTTTAATAGGTTGAGTACTTATCTAATGTGTTATCTCTGTAAAAATCACCATAGTACATAGGTATAAGAGAAGACCCATTTCGCCCTGTGCATGGTATTATGCCCTCTGGTTCTCTAACACAATCCCTGGAGAGACAAAGATATAAATCTGAAGTGCCTAAGGTTCTAATTTAGACCTAGAGTGTGCTTGTGGTACGCACACACCCAGAGACGCGCTCAAACTAGGACAATTCTAACTAAATTCCTACTGTGTGTAGATAGATAGATAGATAGATAGATAGATAGATAGATAGATAGATAGATAGATAATAGAGAGATGATAGATAGATAGATAGATAGATAGATAGATAGATAGATAGATAGATGGTGTGTGAAAGCACAGGACACCAAGAGAGATAATCCTGACATATTCACAATCTCATAAGGAAAGGATGGTGTGTGTTCATAAAAGTTCAGGGTCAGAGTGATGTCATATATATGTGTGTATTTGTAGACATATACTCTTGTCCAAGATTAAGGAAGATGCAACAATGTCATGAAATACAAGCACAAAAACCCATTTCCAGAAATCCTATATAAAAATGGATTCCTTGGTTACTTAGAACTGCTCTCTAGTTGGCCAAAATATGCAATGGTACAAAGTACGCAAGGCTGCTGGGAAGAATCTAGAGAAACTGATGTTAATCTGAAGGCTCCGTTCCACTGCAGCTGGCGTTGCCCACTGCTAATGGCCAGACACTATGACATGGCCAGAGTGTGGATTATACAAGAATAAACGTTCCACTCGATGAGCATCTGAACCTCAGTGAGGAGGCTCTTCCTAAAGTAAAAATACTTGTTTTTTACACGGTCTGCAAATCCTTGTCAAATAGAAAATGACGTTCAGAGGACAGGTCAGAGCTGAGAAGATCAAGACTGAGACTCCAGGCAGTAAGAAGAATAAAGCATGAGGTCAGGACAAGCAACAGTTTTTAAATTGGAGGAAAGCTGCCTGCCAGCAGGGATCAAGAGCCTGAAACAAAGAGATGGAGCAAAAGGATTCAATTACAAGGCTGGGGGACTGCTGAGGGGTGCCTTGCCCCAGATGGCTCCCTGTGTGGACCCCAAGCATCAAGCCTGCAGCTCAGGGCATGCTGTTGACACCTTGTGTGTCTTTCTTCCAGCCTCTGCCCTCCTGCTACTCCCAAAGTGTGAAGCCCTGCCAATCTGACCCTGTTTCTGCTTGCCACCACCCTGCTGCTTGTCATCATCTGCAGACACAGAGCTGGTGGTTTTGAATGGAATCTTTTGATGTTGTATGGTTTTTTTTTTTTAATCTAAATTTAAATTTCTCATCAGGGAAATCCTGACTCCTTGGCTGCTAAAGCAACAGAGGAATCTTCATGTGCTCTTCACAGAGTTAAACTAGCTGGTCAAAGGAGGACATGACACGTGTGAATAAAGGAAGTCTCTGTCTTTTATTTGCAAATAAGGAAAGGCAATCAGGATCCTCAGCATCTCATAATTCCAAAGCTAAACTTATTAGAAAATGTACTCTGGTGCCTCACATTTGACCATGTCCCCTGGAGGGGGAGACCTGGTGGCACTCAGAGGAAGGACAGCAGGTAGCCAAGAAGAGACTTGATACCCTATGAGAATATACAGGCGGAGGTAATCCCCCTCAGGAACAGTCATAGGGGAGGGGAATAATGGGAAAATGGGGGGGGGGAGGAATGGGAGGATACAAGGGATGGGATAAACATTGAGATGTAACAAGAATAAATTAATAAAAAAAAGAAAAAAAATGAATTGATACAAGCAAATAAAAATACTTAAAACAAAACAAAACAAAAACAAAAACAACAACAACAAAAAAGAACACTTATATTTGGATCTGAACTCCATGAAGGGATAAAGACAGACTTGGCAGTTGGACAAAAGTTATCAAGTGTCTGGTACCTTGATATCAAAATCCTAGCATTGCATTACGTAGGCTTTGTTTAATGGGTTTCGGAGCTTTGTTCGGCCTCTTATCTGATGGTAGAGATGTGTGTCTAGATGCTGAGGCCAGCATCTTCAAAAAGTGGCTCCTCCTCTTCACAATCTATGACTTGAGGTAAATGACTTGGCTCCCTTGCAATGCAGTGTCCCCTACCTGTAAAATGAGAATGAAAAGATTGCCTACAGAGTAGGATTACTTTATAGGTTAAGTGAGTTGTCAAGAGTGAAGGACACTACTGGAACTTACATGCCTTGACTCTACTTTTGTCACTTCACCACCTCTGTTCACCAAACAGTCTTGCCTCCTAAGCAGAATTTGATAGGATTTCATCATTCTGGAAGGACTGCTACCCCAGTGCAGACTTCACCACTCACTTGAATTCCAGTAGCCATTTCTCCAGATGCTATAGGCTCTGTCACAGTCAGCACAATTCTCAATTCATAAGTGTGGATGTCTGGTAGACATCACATGATTTCCCATAGCCCCAGCTGACTGCTGATTTGAGGCTATATTGCCCCTTACAGAATAGCCAGATATGTAAAGATACTCGCGTAGAGGGTTCAGTTGCCAACTCATTAGGACAGGGACGAGTGAGAATCTCACTCTTGGGCCTTGCTGGCTGCCACAGATAGCCGCTATGTATCACTGTGCAGCTCTCCTCAGCCCCTTCTATAGTCAAACACCCAACTCTCTCTGGGACTTTCTGCAGTCACATCTTTGCTACATAGAATCATTGTCTTCTTGTTTTTGTTTTTATTTTTTATTTTTTTTTGGTTTTTGTTTTTGTTTTAGTTTTTTGTTTTTTAGGGGTTTTTTGTTTTTTGTTATTTTTATTTTTTTATTTTTATTTTTTTGTTTTTGTGTTTGTTGTTTGTTTGTTGTTTGTTTGTATATCTCTTCTGCATGTGGCTATTCCACTCAGGAGTTAGAGCTCAGGCCCTCTTCTTTCTAATGCCTCCCTTTTCCTGCTTCCATTTTTGTCCAAACCATTTCTTCTACTTGTCCACATTACTTCCTGGTTCTTATCTCACACATCTCTAAGTGTCCCTAATGGAATTTTGGATCAAAAGAACCAAAGAGAACATTTCTATTTTTCACCTTGCCTTCCTACTTCCCTACAGCAGTGAGCAGAAGGTCTGCTGTCTGCTTAAATGAAGAAGGAAAAGGAAGGAATTATGGAGAAAAACAATTGATTAGTAGCTGAAATAGTGTCTTTGCATTATCGATATAGTGACTGGATACAAGACCTTCACCACTCCTTATGTGAACGTTTTTGTGACTTCTGATTGTTCACGGTGGCACTTGTAAACATCTGGGCCAGATTTGGGCAAGTTGCAACAAAGCTCTCGGCCTCCTCCATCCTCTCCACTTTCTGCCTCTTTTTTTTTTTTTTTTTTTTTTTTTTTTTTTTTTTGCCAGTGTTGGACCATATTAAAGTTTCATTGCTTTCTGAAAAGGAGATGATGGCTCTTCAGAGATGAACAAGTGCCTAAGATAGCATTTGTCCTTGGTTTTCTTTCAGTCTTGACATCAATATACCAGGAGTGAGCAACTTTTTTCTTTGAGCCCATTAAGCAGTGTTGTCACTTGAGATTTTAAAGATTTAGATCCAGGGGTAGTGAGATGGCTCACTGGGTAGAGGCACTTGGCTTGCAAAAATGACTATTTGAGTTTAATTAGTAACATTCATGGAAGAAGTTAGAATACTGACCTCTGAGGTTGCCCTCTGACCTTTGCACTTGAGCTGTGGTATATATATATACCCACAATAACACATTCACATCACACATATACCACACACACATGCACACGCACACACATACATACACACACACACACACCATATACACAAAATAATAATGAAAACAAAATAAAATGAGCAAGAGCAAAAAGATTTAGAACCAGAAATGATTCCCAATATTTCCATATTTTTGCAATTATCATATATTAAAATAAGAGCTATAATGTAGAGGGCTAAACAAGATTACTAGTTAACTTTTTTCTGTTTTATTAAATGCATCTATCAGAAATATTAAATTGCAAAAAAAAAACAAAACAAAAACAGAAAACCCTAACATTCCTTGTATAGCTTACTCTCACTTGCATTGCATTTTTATCTGATAACTTTACTCCAGATTGTGACTAAGAACAACCTTGACTATGAAAATTAGAAAAAGGCAGAACCTCTTCTTTCATCCTGTCCTGAGGTCAAAGATGATAAAGCTGTGAGTACTTTGGCATAAGTTTCAGACAGGCTCAGCTTTATGCTAGACCAACTACATATAGATTGCATTTTCACACACAGAAGACAGCATTCCTATCCCTAGTCCGAACAAAGGCCCATAAGCAGGCTGAAATTTTGATTTAGAATTCAAGTATCAGCAGCTTCTCCCACAGTCGCCCTGAACCTTAGTTCCATGTTCGGGAAATTATTAAGCAAACAGTGATAACCCTACTTGTTTTTCCAAGTCTTCCAATATACATCTTCTATGGGCCACCACAATTTCACACTCAGGTGGTCAGCTGAGGCAGAAACAGGACTGCCTTAACCCTTGGCTAATGAAAATTCTCAAAGGGCTTCGCTCATGTCGTATGGAATTGGTACATCAGGCCTCCATCTCTGTGGTGTGTCTGAGATGCAAACACAGGAGCAACAACCTGCACAAAGTCACAGAGATGTCCTGTGAGCAGAAGATGGTTGTGGTTGCTGTTGTTGTTTTGTTTTGTTTTTTATTTTACAAATAAAGAGAATGAGATTTGGAGTAGTTAAATAAATTGTCACTTAAGGGCCGAGCAGGGATTTTGAGCCATGGCTCTTACCTCTGTTTGTCAACAATTAATGTGCTATGTATTGGTGCTGACCCACAAGTGACAGGAGCCACAATGCTTTCCTGATCTGCAGAAGTCCAATTAAGAGTCTGCTCAAGGAGTACCGACAATAGTCACCTGGCTTCGGGGGACTCCTGATCCAGCACAGTGTTGAGTTCATTAGGATGACTCAGTCCTTGATCCCGGCTGCTGTGGCTTCCTCCGGGCTGCAGACTCCAGCCTTATTCACTTCCTCTGCTATCGTCACAATGTAACAATCAGCAATCCTGTGGTTGCATGTTTTCAGATACTAATCTAGCAAATAACCCTGAACCAATTAGTGTGACCTGAAGATGAGACTTTATCTGGCTTATGCAAATCAGAGTCCACTCCCAGAGACAAGAAGGAGTCAATTCCTTCCAAACCATTCTCTGCGTATATGGAGGCGCCGGGAAGAAGAGAGCACTAAGAAACAAGAAAAATAAATAAAAGCCTGCTTTGGGTGCTTACCGCTAAGGGCTTTCAGGCACTTCAGTTGATTTCTGTACTCTGAGCAGCGGAGTTCTAAATACTGTCTGGAGGGATCTCAAGTCTGAGGGAATGACACGTTACATGCCCAACCCACGCCTCCAATACCAAACACCTAGATTCTCTCTTGTCTCTTTGACACATTGGGTTTCTGTACTAGATTTCATTTGAAGAAAATGCTTCCCTGCTGGACTCATTTTAAACCACTCTCCCTACCTTCGCTTTACATGTGACTTTTTCTTTGCTCCAAGGGCTTATCTCTATTTCCACAGCGCTCCTTCCAGGACTAGCTGGGCTGAATCCGAATGCCATGGAAGCAATGCTGGGAGCTTAGGTCCCAGTGCGAAAAATTCCAATTCACGAGCTTTTTTCTCGTGCTTTTTGATATTTTCCTTTTCTGGGAGTTGTCATTTCACAGAGATTTTTTTCCCCACTCCTTTTTCCATTTACTTACTAACGGCACACTAAAAGAATAATCTCTGCCTCTGCGAGACTTCAAAGACCAATGCTGAGGTTCTGCATAAGCAAGTGAGGTTCTGAGTAGCTAGGGGAATCTACAGATATGGATGTTAGGCAGCCTTAGTGTGTCTGTCTGTCCTTCCAGTCAACCCCCTGCTTACCTGCATCCAGATCTATCTCACAGTCTGGAGGTGAGCTTCTACATTAGCACGATGAGCTTTGATAGAGATAGGACAAATATTTATTCATATGAAAGCTAAGAATGCTTGTTATGAATACTTCTTTCTCTATAAATTATGTTATATCCTTCATATTTCCAAAGCATTTACATATAACTTGGAAAAACAGATCATACACGTTGTTAATTCAAGTGGATATTATGCATTCAATTTAACATTTTGTCAAGCTGGAGTATTGGTTTATAAAATTTACTTCTCTATTGGATGATTAAAATATTTAAGTTTTAGCCTTAAATGATAAGTAATACTCCTTTTACAATAACCATTAATATCACTGAAGACAGACTTCTGGGGAGCCCGTGGACGTGGAGTTTCGGACAATGCTTGAGAATGGCCATGCTAAGAAAACAAAGGAAGCAAGCTTAAACAGACAGAGGGCTGGCCAACAAAAGTGTCCCAAGGCAGGAGCCAGATCTTTATCTTTTGACTCAGATAGGTCACCAGAGTTATCCTAAAGTGAGTCAGTTCCACAGTTCCCAGTAAGGAGATGGAGACTAGAAAGCACAGAGAGGGGCTATACCTTCCAGAGTGCAGTTCCTGCTGTCACAGGCAGTGCCAGGAGAGGGGCCCTTTCTTCTGAATCACTGCCACCAACGGGCTTAGCAGTTGGGATAGTGAGGGGTTTGTATCTAAAGGGAAAGTCAGTGAAGGATACTGCTCCCACTTCAGGCCCAAAGAGTAGAGTGACTGGCATAGATTTGAGGAGTACAAAAGGCTTCTGCCTTCTAAGTTATTGACCATTCACACAATTATTTCTGGTAATTTTGATGCATGGTGGAATATAATATAAGACATTTCTTAATACAATGAAAGTGTACATAATGGAAAGTTGATGGAATAAGAAAAGCATGCGGCCTCTTAGAGGTTCCCCATGCCAATAAGATGAAGCCTTAATTAGTATAAGAGTGCTAAAAGAACGTTAATGAAAGAAATGTAGTATTGGCCAATGAGTGTTCAGATGCTGTTTGGTATGTGACGTACTTGTCTTCCTAAGCGGAAAGAGAAAAAGGGGGAAATCACAAGGAAATTATTTTTTGTTTCATTTATTAAACGGTCTAACCTGAGCAAGATTGTGAAGAGTCGGGTGGCATTCTCATTATTCTCAGAGACCACAAAAAGTATGGCAGAGCTCTCCAACAGCATACACAGCAAGGCAACACTCAAGGAATGGATGCAAGGCTGCATGACAAATGCCTGTAGGTTCGCACTCTGCTACTGGCCTGAAATGGCTACCACTGTGGGGTTTTCTTGTATTGCACAGTCCTGTGTTAAATGAATCCTGTACAGACTAGAATTGAAAGCGACAGTTACCTTATTTAACTTTTAAACTTTAGTATTGCCATGATTGTATGTGTGTGGAGTATGGGGTAAGTGTGAATTCAGCTATACAGGTGCCGTGTGTGTGTGTGTGTGTGTGTGTGTGTGTGTGTGTGTGTGTGTGTAGGTCAGAAGTCAAAGGACCACTTTGTGGATTCAGCTCTGTCTGGGGATCAAATTCAAGTCACCAAGCTGGACAACAAATCTATTGCTTTCCAGCTGAATAGTCGCAACAGCTCAAACTTTTGTTTCCTACACTGAGTGCTTTTCTTTAAAAAAACAAGACTTGATCGTGAGCATTATCAAATTGCTTAAATGAATAGACTAAGTGTCATGAAAGAAGGAGCCTTGTCAGATGACCTGATGGTTTTAGCCTCGCTGACTAAAAGTTGCCTTGCCAGACATTTGCTATTTGGTAAAGGAATGCCTAAAGTATCAACCAAATGGTATACCATGCAGCCATCTGCTGAACATACACTTTCTCCTTAGGCTACCTGACAGATGTCAATTTTGGCAAGCCAACAGGACCTTGTACAGTAAACAGGTTGTGCTTACTTCTTATTTAGCACCATATACTGCTATAGCAATCCTTCCCAAGATGGTATTCAAAACAAAACTTAATCTTTCACGTCTAGTGACTCATTGCAAGTCTGTCTTATAAACGGGTTACCTGTGTGTGTGTGTGTGTGTGTGTGTGTGATTGTCAGAGTCAGAGTAAAGATTTATTGTTTATTCTTTACTACCCAAGCTAGGCTAAGCTTTTAAATTCACATGGAAAAACAAGCTCTCTGTCTTAATTAGGGTTAATATTGCTGTGATGAGCCAGGCAGTGGTAGTGCATCCCAGAACTTAGGAGGCAGTGGTGGATGGGTGGGTGGGGGGAGGGTGGATCTCTGAGTTTGAAACCAGACTGGTCTATATAAAGCATGTGTCAAGAGAGCCAGGCCTACACAGAAAAATCCTGTCTCAAAAAAAAAAAAAAAAAAAAAATACTGTGGTGAAACATCATAACCAAAAGCAAATTGAAGAGGAAAGAGTTTTTTTTGTTATATAACCTAAATAACAACTCATTGAAGGAAACCAAGACAGGAACTCAAAAAGAGCAGAAGCTTGGAGGCAGGAGCTGATGCAGAAGCCATAGAGGGGTGCTGCTTACTGGCTTGTTTCCCATGGCTTATTAGGCATGCTTTCCTATAGAACTCAAGACCGCCAGCATAAAGAAGAAATATCCCACAACAGGCTTAGCCTTCCCACATCACTAATTAAGAAGATATCCTCTAGGCCTTCCCACAGCCCTATCTTGTGCAGGCAGTTTCTCAGCTGAGGCTCCCGCTCCTTAGCTTGTATCAAGTTAAGATAAAACTAGCCAGCACTCTTTCTGTTGACTTAAAAAAGAACCTCAACTAAATAAAATATTACAGTTTCTAGCTCTGGTAAAGGCCATTTATACTTACATATCCAGTGCTATCCAGTGTACAGAACACAGGGAAAGTGGATGTCAAACAATAGGAATGTTAAGATGACATACATTCCCATGTAAGGCCACGGGCAAAACTGAATAGCAGTAGGAAATAGTCCTAAGCCCCAAGGAGGTTCCCCACTGGTTTTGAAACAGCAGAATTTCAAGGAGGGTCTGGTGGATCCTCACAGCTCTGGGAAATGTGCCTTGATATTCTTCAATCACAAGATTTATAAGCTGCAATCTACAGATTTCTTCCACGTCACATTTCTGCCAGTTGCCCTGACACTTTAGACTAGAGTCTCATTTCCAATTCAGTCATCTGCTATTCTTTGAGGTTGCACATCCTTTATCTGTCTCCTCTCATGAAGGCCCACCATTTTCAGGAGTTCGTCCCAAGAAACAGGTAAAGCACAGCCTCCCCTACTGATGGCCATGTGGCTAACACGTTGCTTGGATAGCTGGTGTCCCCAATTCAGACTGACAACTCTGCCAGAAAACAGTGTTCTCTCATGTGGCTCCTTGTGTTTAATTCAGCAAAGCTGAAGAGCTAATGGCTGCGAGAAGAGTAATGACAGGAGGGACTTCACTCACTGCAGCAGACAGTTTGAAAGATGAGACTCAATAACTCACAGCTGAGTGAATTACCAATTCCACAAGGATGCGAAAGGAAACAAAATTAAGGAGGAAACACATGAAGATGACTTCACTGGGGTAGGAACTTTGATTAAAAACAAAATAACATTAGGAAAAGAGGAAATTTTGTTTAATCTCCTCTTCCTGCTCTCTTTTTTGATTATGGAAACAAACAAAACCAGACTCTGAAAGAGAAGCAGATTCAAGCTTCTTTTCTATCCAGAGTTCTTGCTGGGTTTTCTGCCTATCTCCATGAAGCGGTGATTGGCTAGAAAGAAAGCTTTGCCTCTCTGAAGGTAGGGAGCAGAGCCAGCACGGGGCTCTTTGTAGTCACTGCCCTTAGTAAAGGATGCCTGGCCTCGCTGTTAAGTATTCCATGAGGTGAATCACCAAAGATTTCCAGGCTGAGTCATAAAAGCCTTGTAATATTTCAACTATATCAGATCTAAACCAACTAACCAGAGAAAATTTTGGCTTTGAGTAGGAATACGGCATTCCAGAAGCCATAAATAAGGAGACAGCCAGTGTGTGTGTGTGTGTGTGTGTGTGTGTGTGTGTGTGTGTGTGTGTGTATGTGCGCGTGTGCGCGTGTGTGTAGGGGTGACCCTGTGTTCCTTTAATGGTTGTGTATGCATCCTATCGCTAAAACCACATTTTTTTGCCTTAGTTTAAGTGCTTGTAGACAAAACATATTATTGCCTTTTAAAGCTGAGAAGACTAGATAGACTACAGTAATTTTGCCATGAACACTTGTGGAAAAGCCCTCTTGATTCCTCTTTAAAGCTTCCTGTATGTGTGTGTAGCGGTGATGGATTACAAGTCACTCCTATGTCTAACGTCACTTTCTAATTTCTCAAAAAACACTGTGATCTAAGCAGAGACATTTGAAAAATTACAAGGCTCCTATGACTAAGCCTGCAAGCCTTCGCTAACCCCATTGGTGATTTAGTTCATGGAATAAGCTCTCTGCAATGTTTTCCTTTGCAGGTAATTGTGGCAATAATTGAATGCTGGGAAAGCACTCTTCCTGCACATTTATATTAATGCACTTTATTAACAGCGAGTATACCATAGCGCACAGCGAATGTTCTGTGTGTGCACTGTCACAGAGAGAATTTCTACGTGTTATCAGTAGCCCCAAACCATATCAGTGTGCCTGCGTGTGAACCCTGCAGACACAGTCACCTCCATCACCACTGTCCATGGGACCATGAGACTTACTAAAGAAAAATCTCTTGTGGGCCCCTTCCACAAAAACATATCTCAATCTTAAGCATAGCATTTTTGAGGCTACCTGGCTCTAATGGTACACTGTGGCTTGGGTAGCATGTGTGGGCTTCCCAGCTTCTGCATGTCAATTGCCTGGTTTCTCTTAGCTACTGATGGAGGATGGAGTGGTCAGAAGCCAGGGCTCCGGGAGTCTACTCTCCATCAGGTTTGCTTGATATTTTTGCCTTGAAAATGAGGCCTCTCTCTCTCTGATTGCTCCATGTCAGAGCAATCTGCCAGGCTCTCTCTATTCCCAGCAGTCCACTGCTCTCTGCAGAGCCCATTGAAATTGGGCTGCAGTATCATGGCAGTGGTATATATGTCCTCACAGCTTGTGACTGTCTCCGTATCAGCTCACTAAACTACACACGCTCAGTTGTCCTGTTGTCATCTAGTCTTCTTACCTGCAGAGCTACAGTGTGGCAATCTATATGCCATGGGACTGGCTGCATTCCAAGATATTGTTGCTGATGGCGCTCCTGACTTGCCATTTAATGCTAAGCATTACTCACAGTGCATAAGAAGAACCAGAGGGTTTTTCTCATCCATCTCTGTCTCATAGCTGTAGATAAGGGCACACATTACTATCCGATAAATCTAAACCTCCTTTAGTGTCAAGAGCACAGTGCTGTCTTGGTATATTTTCTAATTACTGAAAAAGAAAAACATTACTTTTTAATTTTCTTGTGTCTCTGGTCAGCCATGGACAAAACATATAGCATTAGCTACCAATTTTTATATTACAATTTCAAAGCCCAGGTATGAAATTAACAAAGCATTTTCTCAACAGTTCTTCTACACTAGCAGTGTCTAAAACCTAGATGCTGCTGGCTGAATTTCTGGTAAAAGCTAGGATTCTGTGAGGCTAGAGTCTTGGTTCCATGCAAGAGCACTTGTGTGTCATCACCTCTTACTTCTGAGAATGCTATAAAGACAGGAAGTATCTGGCTATGAAGTAACCCCGAGGTAACACTTGAACTACATATGGAACTATGTTCCATAGTAGTCACTTCATTATGTTTTCCAGTATTCAAGTCCCCCTTACTTGATAAGTTCCTTGTCAATTACAGCTGGCAAGCAGTCTCTTTGTTCTTCCACAAAATTGACCTTAGAAGAGAAAGAATTCTTTCCATTAGCTGGGGCTTAAGCAGCCAGCCCTGACTTTGGAATACAGCTTAGGGAGGGTACCATGGGTGTGCGGGTCAACTCTCACACTGACTGTGGGCTTCACTTTTAATTGCTACAAAGAAAGTACTATATTTCAGCTAAACTTTCTATCTAAGCACCGTACCAGATGTCTTAATAACCATTGTTTTACCTAATCCTGAGATTAGGAGTCCTGGGTTCTGACTGTTCCACCATTAGGTTCTTTTCTCTGCTGCATGACAGTAGAGTTGAGTCATCTATCAGGTATACAGCTAATAAATGGTATGAACAACAAAAGGCCTTGGAGGTTCTGGAATTCCTCCACTATAGTCACCACATTATGATTCTGGCTCAGATTGCATTCCTTTGTACACATGTGGCATTGACCCATTCTCTGTGGGAGACACATACCATGATCCCCAATGGGTGCTTGATGTCACACTGTTATTGAATGCTCAGTTGGCGTTTTCCTTATATGCCCCCAGAGTGCTGCCACATAGTGTAGAGTTAATGTGTCCTTTCAAATTGTAAGCCCTAATGTTTTTGACTCTTGTGTTCATGACTATTATTAAATACAATAAAGAGTCACCTATGCACACGCACAGTGATTCTGTGACATTCCATTAGACAACCATGACAGTCACTACGTGGGTAATGACTGATATAACATTAATATCTGAACAAATTAATAATTTACATTCTGAGAGGTAGGACAGGGAATGGGACACAGAATGGCATAGTATGAGTCTATTTTGCTATTCAGAAGAGTGTACAACTTAAAATATGAACTACTTCTAGAATTCCATATAGCATTGTTATACTGCAGTCGACTGTGGGTAATTGAAGCCTTGGGAAAAAGCCTTGATTGAAAAGGTGTCTATTGAATTGTGAACTTGGGATCCATATCCATACACATCATTTTCAGAAACACGGTGTGTTTAAAAAAAAAAAAAAAAAAAGTTAACTGCTTTTCAATCTATCGTATACCAAAGTAAAGAAAATCCAAATAAAACTTTCAAGGACATTTGTTCAGACTTCTTTTCCATTTCTGTCCATGGCATTAAAACCTCACTTTCTTAGAGTTCTTTTCCTTCACATTGTCGCAACCATGCCCTAACCCCGTCTGGAATTGGTCTGCCTTCTATGAGCGGCCACTATTTTGCTCTTCTCCTTTCACTTCTCTAACCATAATCCTAGTTTTCATGCTAACTACTCTTAAATAGCATCACTAAATCCCAAAGAATTTATCAGGCAGTAGATAGACCCACCCAAGAGGGTTTTGGGTACAAAGAATATGGTGGTTTCACTAATCAAATCTAGTCTGCCCTGTCTTCTGCAAGCAGCGCAGCAAGATAAAACTGGTTATAAAAGTTTTCTCTAACAATAAAAATCGAGGAATGCTTATAAAGAAGACCTTTCAACCTATTAACATCTGCTTGAGAAAATAAGAGTCTTGCTATGTAGATCAATCTCATTTATATTTTAGCATCCTGCCAGGTGTTTGCCCTAAGATCCTGATGATAATCAATGAGATACACTTCTGAGGGGAATTTGTCCATATCCTGTTAAAGAATATTTCATTGTTCTCATATTTATGACCACTGTGAAGAACATTTACCTAAGAAGGCAGGGTGAGAAGTTAAGTATGAATGTAAGCTAGTATCCAGTGTTAACAGTCTCATTGAGGAAAGTTCAGCTCTGAAGGTCCCATGCCCATGTCAAGGAGACATTTGGGCAAGTCTGGCTAAGCATCATTTCTGCACCTATGATAACCAACATCCATCCCACTCAGGGATCTGCCGTCGGCTGATCTCAGGGTGTTTGGTCCTCTAGGCAAGGATAAGGTGGGGATGTTGCATGGAGGCTTCATGGCAGCAGCTGGATTCTGACCTTCATGTCTTCTCCATAAATAAGCCAGTCAACCTGGGCAAATTCTCATAATGGCAAAAGGGCCAGAAAGAAAACAGTGTAAGCCTTGCTCAAACTTTCATCACAGCATGCTCAGTAACATTCCTTTGACTAAACACCTCATCCTTAACCCCCAAGTGGGAATCTAGAAAAATCAGTAACAAAGAGACATGGCAATGAGAAGGGACTCTGTAAAGGGAGAAGGCTTCAGAGCTCGAGGGAGCCTCTCTCACAATTGTTGACTAATTGGCCTTGAGTATCAAAAGTTAGGCATCATTCAACTGGTAGTATCAGCTCTAAGTGTGTATGTCATTCATTCAATCATTTATCCATTCATATTTAACTGCTTAGACAGGCGCTATTTAACAAAAGTATATATACACAGACAGCATATATTCAAGACAGAATTTCTCTGTGTAGCTCTGGTTGTCCTGGACTCATTTTGTAGACTAGGCTGCCTACGGACTCACAGAGATCTACCTATCTTGGCACTCAATTAAAAAAAAAATATTTTGAGCGATATGACATTTCAAGTATTCCTGAAGCTGCATTTAGGTAAGATATAAGAAATAAGTACAATTAAATTTAATAATGTATTTAATCAAGTAAAAAATATATTATCACTCCATGTGAATTCCCTACTATATAACCAAGGTCTTTTTAAGCCATCTTAAAAAGGCAGTGGCACTGAGTTTGTGTCAGTTTGGGCTCATCATATTTAATGTGCTGAATAGCCACAAACAGCTAGCAGCTATTTTATTAGCAAAGTTATAGACTATATTTTGAACTAGACTGTACAGCCTCTTGGCAAAGGCAGAATAAGAAAAAAAAACCCAAAGTAATAAATAATTGTAACTGGTGATGTGATAGAGGAAAAAGGAGGGTAAAATAATGATGAATGGCAGTTGGTTTAAATAGCACGGCCATCATGTGTCATTCGGAGACATTCACATTTTAGCTTACTGTGGAAAGCTTTGGTCCAGCCCTCTTGGATTTTCTTATGCAGCTTCCTGCAGCTCCTTTATCTTCACAGCTCTCTGCTATACACCTCCATACAGAGCTCATCCACATCCCCATCCTCCAGCGTGATTTAGCTGGTGATGTTTCAGCATGCCTTTTCAAAGGTCCTTATAGGAAGCCTTCTCTGGGCTCCTGAGTCTGCCAGCAGAGACATACTTTGTAATAAAACCAATAGTGTAAAAGATACTGTGTGAGATCTTATTCCCAGTTACATACACCCCCACAATATGACTTTACCTGATAAGATCCTAACTTGCTGGATGGCAAGTTCTTTTCTTCCACACTTATCTACCCCTTTAAATAGTAGTTGGTTATAGAGAGAATGCATAATGCCAGCAAATACAGGGGAGAGCGTTGCTTCAGAAACAGTGTAAGCACTGACAAAGGCAGAGGATGGAGGTGGTGAAGAAAAGAAAAAAAAAAAGTTACTGGCAATGTTTATTTGTTCTTAACCCAAGTAAGTGTATAACTGCTCCAAAGAGAGTTTTACTTTCCCTCACAAAATACCAAGCAAGAGGTACTGAAGAGGATAATATCTTAAAAGTAATTAGTATCTTGTGATGTTGCAGATAAGGACTTTTTTGTAGTGTAAAAGGGTTCTGATGTGTCTTGAATTGCACAGCTATATCTTAAGGTGGAGTAAGAACGTCAATTTAAAGCTGTGACTTGCCAAGGAATTCTCTCTTTTACTACATCTTGCTCTGCTTTTTGCATGCCTTGTCAATAGTGAGCCATTGCTTTGTGCAGCCCCCTGATATCAAAACTACCCCCAGACGAATGCCATCTGCTTTCATTGTTCCCAGCGATAGCACCTGGGATGGCATTCTGCGTGAACTCAGAGCACCGCAGACTCCCATCTCTGCCATGATCAATACTCAACTCAACAGCAAAGAGTTTAAGTTGTCTGGGGTTGTGGAGAACAGAGAGCAATATAATGGATGTTGATCTCAGCAATGCTGTTTTCATGAGGAATTACTGACAACTACAGTTGTGGCTGTGTGTTTTCATACCAGACACTTTAGAAAATGACTATAATTACACAGAAAAGAGAGTCCAGATTACATGGTGGGATTTTTTTTTTTTTTTATACTTTAAATCACACACAAAAAATGTAGTTGTGCATTTACTGCAGATTTCTTTGTGAAGGAATTAAAACAAGGTAACGGCACTGGTCTTGTGTTCAGAAAGGAAGGATCATTTCTGGTTAATCATTTTCATGCTGGACCTCTAGCACACATCAGGCCTCTCCCCTCCCACTCTCTGTATCTGGCACTCTGGATTTTAACATTGAAATAGTCTGGATCATTTTATTTCATTGATATACTTTCAAGTGAGAATCTGAAATAAATTAGGAAGTGCTCAGTGTTATTAGTAATAAATCCAATAACAAATTAATACTATGTGAAGAAGAGAAAGACAGCTAATTGTAAAAGAGCAAACTGAGAGTGAGTCTTTTCTTCTGGGGTCAAGAGGTGTGCAGGTGAGCTTGATTAATGTAACACAACAGGAAGTCTCCCAGCAGCAGAAACATCATCATTAACTCAAGGACAGAGAAAGCCCTGTAAAATATGAGTTCTTGCCTTGAATGTCAGTTAAAGTCACTTGGCAAAGAGGGAGAAGGAATAATAACTACAGTGAGCAAGGTGTGTGTGTGTGTGTGTGTGTGTGTGTGTGTGTGTGTGTGTATGAGTGCATGTTTGTGCCTGTGTCTATGACTCTTCATATACACATGTCTCAGTGTGAATATATATGTACATACGGATATGTATATATTTGAACTTCAGATGTGACAAAACAATTTAAACTGAAGTCAACAAAAAGGTAACTTGCAAATGACAGCAAATACATAGTGACAGGATAGATGGCTGACACTTAAATGAATTTTATGAGTGGTTTTGAGTTCCCCTATTCCTGGATATGAATCACCTTCAAACATAAACTGGGACCTGAGGATTTGGCACCTTTCGCACTTTCACACACAGCTACGGCTGGCTACCTGTGTGAGGCTGCTTTGGCCCTTGTGGTTCTGCCTCGCTATCAATTGAAGCTCACCGAACTGTATCAAAAAAAGGCCAGAGAAACTAAAAGCAACAAAATGGATCCCAGTTCTTGCACCTTAGTTTTAAACCATACTGTCAGTCTCTGCGCTGTGGACTGAATGTAGAAACAGTAAGTAATGAACACAGGGGTTGGTCTTCTATTTACTATGTGAGCAGCTTACACAGGCATAGGCCTCATTCTGTGCACCTTGACAACAAAACGTAATCACAGCAGAACCCAAATCAAGGACTTTATTTTTTTTCACCTGTACTTAGACAATGTAAGTAAATACCTTACAAATAATAGTCACTCAAGGAAGAAAGAAAAATATCTCAAATTTTAAGTAGATACTGGAAAGCTTACCGACAACACTTTTTAATCATGAGTTAAGCTCTGATTTCAACATGTCTTACTACCTAAGTATGTGAAATGATCAAAATAGGAACAGCATGACCTAGTCTTTAAAGATCCTTAAAGCTTTAAAGCAAGCAAAAAAAAATATAGATAAATTCAAAACCCAGGTCTTGTAATGAGCCCAGATGCTGGGAGGACAACAGTGCATTCCTCTGCATTTTTCTATCTATTGCCCTCTCTGTACTGATATTGGGAACTTCTGCATGTAATCCTGTCATGTCTTGAGTGAACTGGGCCTGTCCAACTCTGACTCTGTTAAGTCATTTGTAGATACCTTTCCATAAATACAATATTAAAATTAAATTATATTTATCTTCCTCTCAAGACAAAAGGAAACCGAAAAGTGGAAATTACTTATTTGAAATGGGCATGAAGCCTAGAGTTTGTGTATTTCTGATGGAGCAGTGCTACTGACAGCCACTGTCAGCAGACGGAGACAAAGGGAGACACTGCAGAGTCACCTGTGTATTAGGTTAGTGTTTTACCTTTGTTCAGGGCACGGATCATGGAAGCATTGAACCATGAAGTTGTAGCCGAGCTCTTTTCTCATCCTTCATGAAGCTCGCATTTACATAGGTGCTTCTTTATCACTCAGCATCTTGTAGAATGAAAGTGCAGACATCTAACTAAATAGGGAAGCCATGCCCAGGCTGATGTGTAGATACGTTCTTCCCCTTGGCCAAAGCACCAAAGCTCTGCACAGAGACACTATTCAGTGTGTTCTGAACCCATCACTAGCAAAGCAAAAACTACCAGTGTTCTGTTTGACTAATTCTCCCACTGGTAAGCTATATACAAGACCAACTCCACTCACTCAGCTCAGTGAATAATCATCGAGCAGTTTCTTCATTGTAATAAGCGTCTCCTCTAAAGATGCCAGCTGCATTTGTATAGCAGCGAGCTTTGCATCCTCACCATAAAATCAGCTCACTGTGTTTGCTGGATTGTATTAGAAGATGGAGAGTGTTTAAAGGTTAGCAATCATCCATCGGCACTGTTATTAAACATTAGTGAAAGAGATTAGATTGTTTTTTAGACAGCTGGGATTCTGAAGGGCTTGTGTGTATCTCTCTGTTTCTCTCTTTTCCTCTCTGCCGTCACTGTGAGTTCACATTTGAAATCTGCAGGCAGGCTTCTGGGGTTCTGATGGGTAGGTGAAAAGCCAGTCTTTCTGAAGAAAACTTCTCAGACTGGAAATGACAGTCCAGACCACGCTGCAGTGTGTACACACATGGCTGCGGGCACCTGTATAAAACAGAACTGCATCCAGAACTCTAGCATCATGTACTCTTGGGTGCTAATGATTTTGTAACTTTTACCCCAGTTTAAAGCTTTAGATACTTGTTCCAGATCAGTAGAACAAATCTTTTAAGGTTCAAACTTGAACATTGACCCATTGGCCATTTTTCATACCTAGGCTATCCTAACAAGCAAGGTATAAAACCCTATAAGTTAATCCCTGTACTTTCATAGTATTTAGTAAACACATTGGGAAAAGGGGGGTTTTAATTAATTAATTAATTTATTTATTTATTTATTTATTTATTTATTCACTTTATTTCCTGGTCATAGCCCCTTATCCCCTTTCCTCTAAGTCCCACTATTCCTCTGTTTTCCTTTATCCCCCCTCTATTCCTTAGAAAAGTGGACCCCCCCCCAACAACCCACCACAGCTCATCAAGTCCCATCAGGACTGAGTTTGTCCTTTTCCCCTGTGGCTTGGCATGGCAGTGCACCAAGGAGAAGTGATGATTTAACAAAAAGCAGATAGCAGAGTCCATGTCAAGGACAACTCCCTCTCCCCTTACTTGAGGACCCATATGAAGCCTGAGCTCCCTAATGGCTACATCTGTGTAGGGGGCCTAGGTCCAAGCCATGCATCGTCCTTGATTGGTGCTTCAGTCTTCACAGGCCCCTCTGGTCCCTTGTTAGTTGGCTCTGTAATCTTTTTGTGGAGCTCTTGTCACCTCCAGGTCCCTTTTTCCCCCTAGACTCCCTACCTTTTGCCCAAGGTTTGGTTGTGAGTCTCAACGTGTGTTTCTGCTGGGTAAAACCTCTCAGAGGATAACTCTGCTAGGCTCTTGTCTGAAAGCATAGAAGAGTATCATTAATAGTGTCAAAGGTTGGCTCTCTCACATGGGGTGGGTCTTGGGTTGGGCCAGGTATTGGTTGGATATTCTCTTATTCTCTATTCATCTGTTCTATCTTTGTTCCTTCATGACTTGTATGCAGGGTTATTTTTAGGCCTAAGTTTTTGTGGGTGGGTTGTGTTCCCCTCCCTCCAATAGAAGTCTTATCTAATAGAGGGTGTCCTCTTCAGCCTCAATGGCCCCTACTACTGTAGGATGTCTCAACTGAAGTCCCTGTCATATCCTCCTGGAAGCCTACCCTGACTTAGGTCTCCATCTTATTACAGAGCTATCCCCAACTGCACATTCTCTTTCCTCAGCAGGCCTTCTGCCCTCTAGGTGCCACTCCCCCAAGGTCTGATCTCGACCCTCATGTCTCTCTCCACTCCCTCTCCTCTCTTGTTCCCTCTCTTCATCTACCACCACTCTCTGTTCTATTTCTCCTCCTGAGAGATATTTAAGCATCCTCCCTTGGACCCTCCTTGTTACTTATTTTCTTTTTGTTTGTGAATTGTACTATGTTTATTCTGTAGTATATGTCTAAAATCTGCTTGTGTCTGGGCTACCTCTCTCAGGATGACCTTTTCTAGTTCCATCCATTTGCTTGGAAATTTCATTATTTCCTTTCTTTTAATAGCTGATTAGTATGCCATTGTGTAAATGTACCACTCTTTCCTTATCCATTCTTTTAGGCTGTTTCCCAATTCTGGCTATTACAAATAAAACTGCTATTAACATGGTTGAACAAATGCCCTTGTTGTGTGGTGGAACAAGAGTGGTATAGCAAGGTCTTGAGATAGAGCTATTCGCAATTTTCTGAGAAAGTGCCAGATTGATTTCCAGGTAAGTTTACACTCCCATCAGTAATGAAGGGGTGTTCCCCTTATTCCACATCATCACCAGCATGTTCTGTCACTTGAGTTTTTGATCTAGACCTTCTGGCAGGTAGAAGATTGAATCTCAGAGTCATTTTGACTTGCATTTTCCTGATGACTAAAAACACTGAACATTTACTTAAGTGTTTCTCAGCCATTTAAGATTCCTCTGTTGAAAATTCTCTATTTAGCTCTGTACCCCATTTTAAAATCAGGTTATTTGGTGTTGAATTTCTTGAGTTCTTTATATATTTTGGATATTAGCCTTTTGTCACATGTAGGATTGGTGAAGATTTTTTTTCCCAATCTGTAGACTTCCATTTTATTTTGTGGACAATATCCTTTGCCTTACAGAAGCTTTTCTGTTTCAAGAGGTCTCATTTATTAATTGTTGATCTTAAATCCTGACTTGTGGAAATTGTCTCCTGTGCCAATGAGTTCAAAGCTCTAACTCACTATCTCTTCTAATAGATTTAGTATATCTTGTTTTATGTTGAAATCTTTGGTTCACTTGGACTTGAGTTTTGTGGAGCGTGAGAAATACTGACCCTTCTGCATTTTTCTAAATACAGATATCCAATTAGACTAGCACCATTTGTTGAAGTGGCTTTCTTTTTTCCATTGTATGGTTTTGGCTTCTTTGTCAAGAATCAAGTATCCGTAGGTGTGTGGGTTTATTTCTAGGTCTTTGATTCCATTCCATTGATCAATCAGTCTATTTCTATGCCAGTACCATACAGTTTTTATTACTATTTCTCTCTGTCTGTCATATAGCTTGAAGTCAGGGATGGAAACATCTCCACAGGTTTTGTTGCTTTGTTTGTTTTGTTTTTGGTGTTTTGTTTGTTTGTTTAGGATTGTTTTAGTTAATAAGAGTTTTTGTTTTTTCCATATGAAGCTGAGAATTATTCTTTCAAGGTCTGTAAAAAAAACTGGGTTGACATTTTGATAGGGATTGCATTGAGTCTGTAGATTGCATTTGGTAAAATGGCCATTTTTACTGTGTTAATCCTACCAATCCATGAGCATGGGAGGTCTTCCCATTTTCTGATATATTCTTCAATGGTTTTTCTTCAGAGACTTGAAGTTCTTGTTATACAGATCTTTGACTTGCTGGCCTAGAGTTACACCAAGATACTTTATATTGTTTGTGACTATTATGAAAGGTATACTTTCCCTAATTTCTTTCTCAGCCCATTTGTCACTTGTTCACAGTAGGGTTACTGATTTTTTTAAAAAGATTAATCTTGTATCCAGCCATTTTGCTGAAGGTATTTATCAGATGTAAGGGTTCTCTGGTTGAATTTTGGGGGTCACTTATGTATAGGATCATATCATCTGTGAGTACTGATACTTTGACTTCTTCTTTTCCAATTTGGATGCCCTTGATCTCCTTTAGTTGTCTTATTTTTTTTCTTAATTATATAACCAGTTATTTATTCTTTTTTTTTTCTTTTTTTTTTTTTTTTTTTTTTTTTTTTTTTTTTTTTTTTTTTTTTTTTTTTCCTTTTTCTTTTTTTTTTTAATTAATTTATACTTGTTACATCTCAATGGTTATCCCATCCTTTGTATCCTCCGATTCTTCCACTCCTCCCATTTTTCCCTTATTTCCCTCCCCTATGACTGTTCCTGAGGGGGATTACCTCGCCCTGTATATGCTCATAGGGTATCAAGTCTCTCCTTGGTAACCTGCTGTCCTTCCTCTGAGTTGCTACCAGGTCTCCCCCTCCAGGGGACATGTTCAAATGTGAGGCACCAGAGTACATGAGAAAGTCATATCCCACTCTCCACTCAACTGTGGAGAATGTTCTGACCATTGGCTAGATCTGGGTAAGGGTTTAAAGTTTACCGTCTGTGTTGTCCTTGGCTGGTGCCTTAGTTTGAGCAGGACCCCTGGGACCAAATCTGCCTATCATAACGTTCTACTTGTAGGTTTCTAGGACCCTCTGGATCCTTCTACTTTGCTATTCTCCCATGCTTCTCTCATCTAGAGTCCCAGTAGGATGTCCTCCCTCTGTCGCAGTTTCCTGGTAAGTGAAGGCTTTCGTGAGACATGCCCCTTGGGCTAGTATGCAGATATAAGTGAGTATAATACTATTTGAGTCTTTCTGCGTTCTGGGTTAACCACTAATTATGATCATTTCTAGCTCAATCCATTTATCCACAAATTTCGGGAATTCCTTGTTTTTAATACCTGAGTAGTATTCCATAGTGTATATGTCCACAGTGTTCTTATCCATTCTTCTACTGATGGACACTTAGGCTGTTTCCATGTTCTGGCTAATATGAATAAGGCTGCTATGAACATGGTTGAGCAAATTTTCTTGTTGTGTGCTGGAGCATCTTCCGGGTATATTCCAAGGATTGGAATAGCTGGGTCTTGAGAAAGCCCTATTCCCATTTTTCTGAGATAGCACCAGATAGATTTCCAAAGTGCTGTACTAGTTTGCATTCCCACCAGCACTGAAGGAGTGTTCTTCTCTCCCCACATCCTCACCAGCTTGTGGTGTCGCTTGAATTTTTTATCTTAGCTATTCTGATGGGTGTAAGATGGAATCTCAGAGTGTTTGATTTGCATTTCCTGATGGACTAAGGAGGTTGAGTATTTCTTTAAGTGTTTCTCAGCCATTTGATATTCCTCTGTTGAGAATTCTCTGTTTAGTTCCAACCCCATTTCTCAATTGCGTTATTTGGTTTGGTGGTGTTTAATTTCTTGAGTTCTTTATATATTTTGGATATTAGACCTTTGTCAGATGTAGGATTGGTGAAGATCTTTTCCCAGTCTGTAGGCTGTCGCTTTGTTCTCTTGACAGTGTCTCCTGCCTTACAGAAGCTTCTCAGCCTCATGAGGGTTCCATTTATTAATGGTTGACATTAAGTCCTGGGCCGTTGGTGTTCTGTTCAGGAAGTTGTCTCTCCGTGCCAATATGTTCCAGGCTCTTCCCCCTTTTCCTCTAAGTGACTTAGTGTCTGTGGTTTTATGTTGAGGTCTTTAATCCACTTGGATTTGAATTTTGCGCAAGGTGACAAATATAGGTCCAGTTGCATTTTTTTACACATAGACCAGCACCATTTGTTGAAGATGCTATCCTTTTTCCATTGAATAGATTTGGCTTCTTTGTGAAAAATCAAGTGACCGTATGTGTGTGGATTCATATCTTGGTCTTCAATTTGATTCCACTGATCAACCAGCCTGTTGCTGTGCCAGTACCATGCTGTATTAATTACTATTGCTTTATAGTACAGTTTGAGATCAGGTATGGAGATTCCTCCGGAGTACCTTTTATTGTACAAGATTGTTTTAGCTATTCTAGGTTTTTTGTTTTTCCATATGAAGTTCAGAATTGAACTTTCAATATCTTTAAAAAATTGTGTAGTTATTTTGATAGGGATTGCATTGAATCTGTAGATTGCTTTTGGTAGGATGGCCATTTTTACTATGTTGATTCTCCTGATCCATGAGCAAGGAAGATCATTCCATCTTCTCAGGTTATCTTCAATCTCTTTCTTCAGAGTTTTGAAACTTTTTTTCAAACAAGTCCTTCACTTGCTTAGTTAGAGTAACTCCTAAATATTTTATATTGCTTGTGGCTAATGTGAAGGGTGTAGTTTTCCTAATTTCTTCCTCTGCAAGCTTGTCATTTGTGTATAGGAAGGCTACAGACTTTTTTGAGTTAATTTTGTATCCAGCCAATTTGCTGAAGGTGTTTATCAGCTTTAGGAGTTCTCTGGTGGAATTTTGAGGGTCACTTATGCACACTATCATATCATCTGCAAATAGGGATAATTTCACTTCCTCCTTTCCCATTTGGATACCCTTGATCTCCTTTTGTTGTCTTATTGCTCTGGCTAGAACTTCGAGTACTATATTGAAGAGATATGGAAAGAGTGGGCAGCCTTGCCTTGTTCCTGATTTTAGAGGAATTTCCTTGAGTATCTCACCATTTACTTTGATTTTGGCTATTGGCTTGCTATATATAGCCTTTATTATGTTGAGGAAAGTGCCTTGTATTCCCGATCTCTCTAAAACTTTAACCATGAATGGGTGTTGGATTTTATCAAATGCTTTCTCTGCATCCAAAGAGATGATCCTGTGGTTTTTTATTTTCAGTTTGTTTATATGGTGGATTACATTGATGGATTTTTGTATATTAAAACCATCCCTGCATGCCTGGAATGAAGCCTACTTGGTCATGATGAATGATATCTTTGATGTGTTCCTGTATTCATTTTGCAAGTATTTTATTTAGTATTTTTGCATCTATGTTCATAAGAGAAATTGGTCTGAAATTCTCTTTCTTTGTTTAGTCTTTGTGAGGTTTAGGTATCAATGAGACTATGGCCTCATAGAATGAATTTGGTAATTTTCCACCCATTTCTATCTTTTGGAGTAGCTTGAAGAGTATCGGTATTAGCTTGCCCTTGAAGTTCTGGTAGAATTCTGCACAGAAACCATCTGGCACTGGGCTTTTTTTGGTTGGGAGACCATCGATGATTGCTTCTATTTCTATAGGGGAAATAGGACTGTTTAGCTTGTTTATCTGTTCTTCACTCAACTTTGGCAAGTGAAATTGATCAAGAAAACTGTCCATTTTCCTTAGATTTTCAAATTTTGTGGCGTATATGCCTTCAAAATAGGATCTTATGTATTTCCTCAGTGTCTGTTGTTATGTCTCCCTTTTCATTTCTGATTTTGTTGATTTCAATACTGTCTCTCCGCCTTTTAGCTAGTTTGGCTAACAGTTTGTCTATCTTGTTGATTTTCTCAAAGAACCAGCTCTTGGTTTTGTTGATTCTTTGGACTGTTTGCTTAGTTTCTAATTTGTTAATTTCAACCCTGAGTTTGTTATTTCCAGACGTCTACTCCTTTTGGGTGTTTCTGCTTCTTTTTTTTCTAGGGCTTCCAGTTGTGTCGTTAAGATGCTTATGTGCAATGTTTCCAATTTCTTTTTAAAGGCACTTAGTGCTATGAATTTTCCTCTTAGCACTGCTTTCAATGTATGCCACAAATTTGGGTATGTTGTTCCTTCATTTTCATTGAATTTCAGAAACTCCTTAATTTCTTTCTTTCTTTCTTTCTTCCCTGACCCAGGTGTCATTTAGCAGAGAGTTGTTTAGTTTCCACGTACGTGTAGGCTTTTTGTTATTTCTGTTGTTGTTGAATTGCAGCCTAAGAGCATGGTGATCTGAAAGGATAAAAGGTATTATTTCAATCCTCTTGTATCTGTTGAGGCTTGCTTTGTGACCTACAATGTGTTCAATTTTGGAGAAGGTTCCATGGGGTGCAGAGAAGAAGGTATATTCCTTCTTGTTTGGGTGAAAGGTTCTATAGATATCTCTTAGATCCGTTTGACCCATGGCATTGGTTAATGATGTTATTTCTCGGCTTAGTTTCTGTTTCAATGACTTATCCTTCAGTGAGAGTGGGGTGTTGAAGTCTCCCACTAGTATTGTGTGGGGATCGATGTGTGGTTTAAGCTTTTTTAGCAGATCTTTTACAAATGTGGATGCCCTTGTATTGGGAGCATAGATGTTCAGAATTGTGATGTCATCTTGGTTGACTTTACCTTTGATGAGTATAAAGTATCCTTCCTCATCCCTTTTGATTCATTTTGGTTGAAAGTCTATTTTGTTCGATATTAAAATGGCCACGCCTGCTTGCTTCTTGTGACCATTTGCTTGGAATATATTTTTCCAACCTTTTACCCTGAGGTAATGCCTATCGTTATGGGTGAGATGTGTTTCTTGGATGCAGAAGAATGTTGGGTCTTGTTTATGCACCCATTCAGTTAGTCTGTGTCTTTTTATTGTAGAATTGAGACCATTGATGTTGAGAGATATTAATGACCAGTGACTGTTAAGAGTCTTAATTTTGATGTTGTTTTCAGTCGAGCGTTTGTGTAGTTGTGTTTTTACCATTGCTTCTTTATAGGTCTTCAGAGCTTGAACTGTTTTATTTATTTCTTTCATCTGGTTGTTTGCATTTTCCTGAAAATTTTCCAGTTCCACTCTATGTGCTTCTTTTATGTCTCTCACCTGTTTGGCTGCGTCTTCCTGCATTTGATTACGAATTTTATTTGTTTCCTCCATTATCCTCATTACTAAGGATTTGAGGTCATTTTCTTGTATTTCCATTGTATTTGAGTTTTCTGGGTTGTTTTCTTTGGGATAGCTGGAAACTGGAAACACCATGTTGTTTTAGGGTTTTTGCATATGCTTTTACGCTGTCCTTTAGACATCTTGCCATCTTTGTTTTTGTTGGGTAGCTTCCAGAGTTGGATGAAGGGAGTCTGATGATAGATTCACTTGTTTTCTCTTGATTTCCCCAGGCTGGAAGCTCTGATGCTTCACTGGTGTGGATGGTAGGAGGTTAGCACTGTTGTTTTGGACTCTTACAGACAGTGATCCTCAGCTCCCCTGTGCTGTGGGTCCTGCAATTGTTCTGGGTCTCTGAATGTGCATTAGGTCAGGCCAAGGTATCCACAGCCTTTTTGTCCCCTGCCATGTCAAGCCGGGGACACTGGGCCCGAACCACGGGCCGAGCTCAGCTAGATTCTCAGGGCCTGAACCGTCTGCCGACCTCAGCTAGGGATTCTTGCCCCAAAATGCACACAGGGTCCAGCCAGAATTTTTGGGCTGAGACTGCACACCAAGCTCAGCTAGGGGCTTTTGGCCCAAAGTGCGTGCTGTGGTCAGTTATTGACTCAGGGCCCGAACTGTCCGCCAATCTCAGCCAGGAATTCTGGATTCAAACTGCACAGTTTGTCCAACCGGAGTCTTAGAGCCGGGACTATGCCAAAAGCTCAGCTAGAGTCTCTGGTCCCAATCTGTCTGCCAAGCACAGTTAGGGACCCTGGCCCCAAACTGCACGCTGAGCTCCACCCGAGTCTCCGGGGTGGAATTGTGCACCGAGCTCAGCCAGGGACTCTGGACTCATACTGCGCGCTGAGTTCAGCCCTGGACTCTGGGCCTAAACTGCGTGGATAGTCTAGCCAGAGTCTTAGGGCTGCTGAGTCTGTGTGCACAGCTCAGCTAGAGTTTCTGGGCCCAATCTGTCTGGCAAGTCCAGGCCTCTGGGCTGAATCTGCATGCTGACCTCATCCTGCATCAGCGCCCCAGAACTGCCCACCAAGCTGAGCTAGTGTCTCAGGCAGAACTGCTTGCTAAGCCAAGTCAGCGCCTCCGGTGGAACCGAGCACTCTGCCCAGCCTGCGTCACAGCAGGAGAACTGCGGCTGCGCTGAGCTAGGGCCTCCAGTGGAGCTGAGCGCTCTGCCCAGCCTGCATCATAGCAGGGGAGCTGTGACTGAGCTGAGCTGGTGCCTAGGGTGGAACTGAGTGTTCTGCCAAGCCTGCATCACAGCAGGAGAACTGAGGCTGCGCTGAGCTAGGGCTTCCAGTGGAGCTGAGCGCTCTGCCCAGCCTGCATCATAGCAGGGGAGCTGTGACTGAGCTGAGCTGGTGCCTAGGGTGGAACTGAGTGTTCTGCCAAGCCTGCATCACAGCAGGAGAACTGAGGCTGCGCTGAGCTAGGGCCTCCAGTGGAATGGAGCGCTCCGCCCAGCCTGTGTCACAGCAGGGGAGCTGCTGCTGAGCTGAGCTGCTGCCTAGGGTGAAACTGAGCATTCAGCCCAGCCTGGGTCACATCAGGGGAGCTGTGGCTGCGCAGACCTAGTGCCTCAGACAGAATTGCTTGCTGAGCTGAGCCAGCATCTCCACAGCACTGCGCACTGAGCTGAACCCGGGACTCTGGGGCCAAACTGTCTGCCGAGTCCAGTCTGGGTCTCAAGGCACCACGCGACCCATATCCTTCCCAGAGTCCCCTCTCCCGCAGCAACTCCCACCAGCCACCACACCAATCGCCTCCACCAGAAGGCTCTGAGCTGCAAACCTCAGAAACCGCCACTGGTGCCGCTGGTGCTGCTGCTGCTGCTGCTGCTGCCTCTGCTGCTGCTGCTCCGATCTGAGAAAATCCATGCTCCTCCTGTGTGCAGGGGCACGCAGGTCCTCTGCACCCTGGTCCCTCCGAACTGTGGAGCACTCCCACTGCCGTGGTGTGGGGACCTCAGTGTTTCTGGCTCAGAAATCTGTGCAATTCCCTGAATTGTTCACTGGAGCCTCCAAACACAGTCCACACTGCTCTCCGCCATCTTGGATCTCCTAGTTGTCTTATTCTTGTAGCTGGAACTTCAAGGACTATATTGAACAGATATGGAGAGAGCAGGCAGTCTTGCCTTGTTCCTGATTCTAGTGGAATTGCTTTGAGTTTCTCTCCATTTAATTCGATGTTAGCTATAGGATAGCTGTATATTGCCTTTATTATGTTTACATATGGGGCTTGTATTCCTGATGTCTCTGAGACCTTTATCATGAAGGGGTATTGGATTTTTGTCAAAGCCTTTTTCTGCATTTAGTGAAATGATCATGTGAAATTTTTTCTGTTTGTTTATATGGTGGGATACATTGATGAATTTTTGTATATCAAACTATCCCTGCATCCCTGGGATGAAGCCTAGTTGATTTTGGTGAATGATATATTTAATGTGTTCTTGGATTTGGTTTGCAAGTATTTTATTGAGTATTTTTGCATGAATATTCATAAGGGAAATTATTCCTAAATTCTCTTTATTGAATCTTTGTGTGGTGTAGGTATCAGGGTGACAATGGCCTCATAGAATGAATTTCACAATTTTCCTTTTGTTTCTATTTTGTGGAATAGTTTCAGAAGTATTGATATTAGCTCCTCTTTGAAAGTCTGTTGGAATTCTGCATTAAAACAGTCTGACCCTTGGCTTATTTTGGTTGGGAGACTATTGATGAGTGCTTCTATTTCCTTTGGGGTTATGGGATTGTTTAAACTAATTACCTGATCTTGATCATCCATTTCCTTTAGATTTTCCAATTTTGTGGAATATAGGCTTTTGAAATAAGACTTGATGATTCTTTGGATTTCCTCAGTGTCTGTTGTTATCATACCTTTTCCTTTCTGATTTTGTTAATTTGGGTACTGTCTCTCTTCCTTTTATTTAGTTTGGCTACGGGTTTGTCTATCTTGTGGAATTCTCACAGATAAACCTGTTTGTTTCATTGATTCTTTGTATTGTTCTCTTTGTTTCTAATTTATTGATTTAAGTCCTGAGTTTGATTATTTCCTGCTGTCTAATCCACTTGGATTTGTTTGCTTTTTTTCCCCTAAGCCTTTGAAGTAAATTGTTAAGTTGCTGGTATGAGATCTTTCCAATTTCTTTATGAAGGTACATAGTGCTATAAACTTTCCTCTTAGCCTTGCTTTTATGGTGTCCCATAAATTTGAGTATGCTATGCCTTCATTTTTATTTTCTTTTTATTAATTTCCTTCACCTGTTTGATTGCATTTTCCTTTATGCCTTTCAAGGCCTCTATTTGATTGTATTTTCTTACGTTTATTTGAGGGATTTATTCATTTCCTCTTAAAGGCCTCTATTTGTTTGGTTGTATTTTCCTGCATCTTTGAGGGATATATTCATTTCCTCATTAAATGCCTCTTTTTCATAAGCATAGATTTAAAATTATTTTTCTGAGTTACAGTTGTATTATGATATCCAGGGTTTGCTGGGCGTACTGATGGGGCCATAGTTCTGTGGTTTTTATTTATTGTGTTCTTATGGTGGCCTTTACCCATCTGGTTGTCCCTGGCCAGTTGGCTAGTTGTCCCAGAACCTGCTGTGTTTCTCAGGCATGCCAGAGGAGCCCTAGGTCTTGGGCTTGGGTCAGAATTTCTTTCCATAGCCTACAGCTCTTCTCTGCTGATTGTATCCCAGTTTGGCCTATAGGCAGGGAATTAAGGTATTAGAGTGTGGTTTCTAACCACGACCAGATCAGCATGATGATGGGGGATCTGTACATCTTTAGAAACCATAGTCATGGCCGTAATGCCGGGGGTAGTCAAGAATTCCAAGGTGACAGCATGCATGACAAAGGGAATCTGGTGATTTGGTAAAAGCAGAGCTCCAAAGCAGTGTATGCTTGCTCACCCAGCAGACAGTGGCACTCAGATTAGACTGGATGCTGCCATCTTGGAATAGGCACTCTATATGCTCCTATTGTCCAACTGATCTCTGAAGTGGGCAAGATGGGAAGAATTGTGGACCAAAGGGGTGGAATACTGTCCCTGGCATCCAAGAACTGTCCTTGGGGAGGCAGGAGGAGTCTGGGGTCTCAGAAGCCATGAGTGAGCCCAGGACTGTGTGTGACTCTTAGAACCGGGAGACGACTGTGGCGGGGGGATGCTGTAACTGCCCAGGTCCAGCCCCCGGGATTCCTCCTCCTATCTAGGAAACACAGACACTGGCGTTCTGGAGTCAGCAGCCAGGTCACTCACTAGGTATGCCACTGCCTCTGATCTTTTGCTATTCAGATACAGTATGCAGTGGAAACCACCACATTGGACAGAAAAGGATGCTTTTTCTCAGCTCATTGGACATTCTGGATTGCAGAGAGCTCCCACTGCAAAATCCAGAGAACATTTTGTTAGTAATCCAATAATCATACTTTGCTTTCTTTTTTGCCTTATCTGAACATTCCCTCAATATGGTAAATCTTAGATTTAAAGTATTTTTCTGTCAGCTAAAGAAATATTATTCTAGCTGGGTATTATTCCCTTACTGGTCAGTGGCTAGGCTGGCCAGCAGTGAACCTCAAGGATCTACCAGTTTCCACCTCCCAGTCCTGGGATTACACAGGCATTCCAACTTCTTTGAAAATGGGTTCTAGGGATCGAATTCAGGTCCTAACTTTACACATGAAATGCTTTAATAACTGAGCTTTCTCCCAGATCTATAAACCCATTTTCAAAGTCATCATAATAACTCTGTATAGTTCGCTTTTTGAGAAAGCATCACCAGTGGGTTGGCCCAAAGCCAACAATATCAACAATGATGGATACGGTTAAACATTTGCCTGTTATTTGACATCTATCTTTCCTGTGTGTGTGTGTATCTGCTGAGCCCATCAAAGTATGAAATACTTCAATTCAGTGCAAAATTGTAGTGATGATTGTTACAAAGTATATGCTTTATCTTGTAGAGTGATGGAAGACGTATCTAAATGCATCATGCTCACACTCAGAAACAATGAAAACCTCCTGTCCGTCTTGCTTGAGCCAGAAATAAATGAAAATGACTGTAGATAAAGGCTAGCAACATTTTTCTCCTTTGCACTCATGCAAAACGCCGTGTGTAGTAATCATCACCATTCATTATACGCTTCTGTTCCCCAGTCCAACATTCTATTGCAGGAAGTGGGATACATATGGCACAGTCCCTGGACTCAGGGACCCTTCACATAAAGCAAGAACACTCAGCTGTGACCAATCAACAGCAAAGGGACAAACAGTGAAAAACCTCCTTGGAATTTGGATATTCTACAAAATATGAATAGAACTGAACACATTCACAATTCTTCAACTGGCTCTGTGTGTTCAGCAAATACTTATGAGCCTCACTGAACAATTGAACTGGGTGTTTATATGAAGTGAATGCTACCTGTTCTGAGCTGTGTGTGGTTTTTATAAATTAATGCTACATTGCAAATAATGGAGACATCCCTGTTTGACATGTGTCCTGAATAATATGTGCTTCAGCGGTCACCTTTTTAAACAAAGAGAAAACAGGGAGAGTGAAGAGTGTTGATGTGATGGACAGATCAGGTAGCCAGGGTTGTCTAGGAAGAACACTGTAACTAGTATGACCTTGAGGAATATACCATGGTCAAGGGTGCGGATTTTTATGTTATTTTTCTGAAAGTTTGAGGGTGGCGAGAGTTTGGTCATGCCCAGTAGTACATGATATTTGTAAACTGCAACATTAGTTCATGAATGGGAAGCACACCTGGCTAGGAAAACTTCCAATACACCTGCATCTTTGGATTCTCCTCACCCCTAGGGCCTCTTTGTGGCTAGGCAGTCACTGATAAGTAAGCATGGTGGAGGAAGGAGGCATAAATCATCTAGACAGACCTTTAAAGAGACATCTACATGGATTCCAGGTGGGCATAGGATCTTGGTTAACCTCTAAAAACCCAGGTTTCTCTTTTTGATTTGTAAAGTCCCTGTGGGTCTAATTGCATTCCATATGACTGTTTGCTCTGCATTAGTTTTTTTAAGTATTAATACCTACTCTTAATCTGGTCACCTCCTCCCTGATGTCAACAATTTGAGTTTCTGTAGTCATGGTTCACCGTGTTTCCTTGTAATAGCCTTATTTTCAGAGCTCCCTGAGCCCTTATGGGGGAGTATCCAAACCCTTCAATACCCCTGATGACTGAAAAGAAAAAAATCTCAGAAGATTGATCATCTGGGGGTTACCATGTGTATATTGCTTTCACTTATTTATCTCTCATATTACTGTATTGTATTTCTTGCCTCCTTGAGAAGCTTTGAAAACGTAAGAGAGAAATATACTTTCTGTCTCTGGATGTTATCAAAGGGCACTCAACACCTTTGAACTAGATGTACCTAGTACTTTGAGGAATACCTACCCAAAGTGAGCAATCTTTTAATCTTAATAAATTTTTTTTAAATGTAAAAGGAACACAAAGGCTAAACTATAGAACATGTTTTAATTTTTTATATTTTATAATTTATTGACATTACATCCCAATTGTAATCACCTCTCTCATCTCCTCTCTCCCTCTTCTCCCTATCCCTCTTCTCTGGTCCTCTGAAAAGGAGCCCTCCTCCCTTAGCATCTGACCCCAGCCTATCAGGTCTCATTAGGACTGCCTGCATCCTATCCCTCTGTACCACACCCACCCACAAGGCTGTCCCTCCAGGAAGAAGTTATCAAATAGTTGGCACCACAATCCATGTCAGAGAAAGCCCCTGTTCCCCTTACTAGAGGACCCACAGGGAGACTGAGCTACCCATTGGCTACATTTGATCAGGGGGTCTAGGTGCTCTCCATGCATGAGACTAATGCACCAACCAAGGACCATGCATGTTTCAACATTTTTGTTTTGTTTTTGTTCTTTTGCTTTGTTCTGTTTTGTTTTGTTTGAGAGCAGGGTTTCTCTGTGAGGCCTAGCTGTCCTAGAACTAGTCCTGTAGACCACACTGGACTTGAACTCACAGAGATCCACTTGCCTCTGCTTTCTGAATGCTTTCAACTTTTAATGCAAGAAGACAAACGCAATTTTATCAGTAGATTTAGAAATTATTAAGATGATAAACTTTAAAGCCTGGCAAGTGGAATATTCTGTAAGTAGAAATCAGTCATTCTGAATCAGAAAGACATGAATGAAGATGTATCAAGAGGCAGACTACACTCTTTTACCATTCGGATAAGTTCATCTTTTATGCATATAATACATAAATATGCACATCAAAACTAAATGGTGCAGAATTAACCTATCCTTTGGAGTCTGAGCCACAGGGGAAATGAAAGCATGACTAACACCCTGATGGGATCTATTCTGTTGAAAAACAATCGAGTAGTAAGTCCTGATTCACTAACTTCCTGAAATATCTTTCGATACCCTGGAGGAAAGGTATAAACAAGCTGCTCTCTAATTTTCCCCTTTCAAGAAGTCTTTGTAGTCATTTTCACACTGCATTTCCAGAAGAATAACCTTATTCCTTCTCTATCCTCCATTCCATTCTTCCTTCTCCTCGGTGGTTTCCTAATAAACGTACAGTAAATTATCAAAAAAAAAAAAAAAAAAAAAAAAAAAGACGTAGGACTGAACAAGTGTCCATGGAAATGCAAAGGTGGTTACTTAAATAAATGAATACACCTCAGGAAAGCATCAACATTGATTTTTCACGACTGTAGGAGTAAGTCTGTGGAAGAATTGTGTTCGAGTACAAATTTTTTTAATTAATTTATTCACTTTACAGCCTGTTCACAGCCCCCTCCCACCTCTCCTCTCAGTCCCATCTTTACCCACACCCTCCCCTTTTGCTCAGAGGAGGGAGGACGCCATCATGGGTAGCAACCCACCCTGGCACATCAAGTCTCAAGTCAAAGCAAGACTAAGTGCCTCTTCTCCCAGAGGCCAGACAAGGCCACCCAGCTAGGGGAAAGGGATTCAAAGGCAAGCAATAGTGTCAGAGAGAGACACCCTGCTCCAATTGTTATGATACCCACATGAAAATCAAGATGCATGTCTGCTACCTATGTGTAGGGGGGCCTAGGTCCAGCCCTTGCATGTTCTTTGGTTGATGTTTCAGTCTCTGTGACTTCTCATTGGCCTAGGGCTTCTTATGGCATCCTTGACCCCTCTTGCTCCCTCAATCCTTCCTCCCATTCTTCCACAAGACTCCCTGAGCTCATTCTATTGTTTGGCTGTGGGCCTTCGCATCTGTTTCCATCAGCTGCTGGATGAAGTCTCTCAGAAGACAGTTATGCTCGGCTCTCATCTGCAAGCATAGCAGAGTATCATCAATAGTGTCAGGGGTTGGCTCTCTCCCATGCTCAAGTTTAACCAGTCATTGGTTGGCCATTCTCTCAATCTCTGCTGCATCTTTATCCATACACTTCATGGATGGGTTAGTGTCTGAGCAGTGGTGGCAATTACCTTTAATCCCAGCATTCAGGAAGCAAGGCAGGCAGATCTCCGAGTTTGAGGCTAGCCTGGTCTACAAAGCAAGTTCCAAGACAGCCAGAAAAAAAGTATAAATATTTCATTGTTTACACTTCCATTTCCTGGCTTCTTGATATCTGGACCTATGAATTCCTTACTCTTACTTTGTCTACCTGTCTCTTATTTGGAAAAACATTGTCTAGCTATGCGTGAAACAGTCAGGAACTCTGAGGACGTAATCAAGGCACTATCCTCCTGTTGACATACATGCTTGACAGTTTTTTCTACAGGTTCTGATGTTAGACTGCTTAGAAAATAGCTGCTTCATTTGGAGTGTGGTCTGTGCATAACACAGGATGGCAGGTGCAGTAGACATATCTTTGAATTCACCTTTCATTCACTGAAATGTCCTTGGCTTTTTCAGATAAATATTCAATATCTAGGAACTCATTTGTAGCCAAGGTAACAATTTCCCACATGAGTCAGGCCTACTCAGAGAAGCTTTAGCTTTTAATTATCAAAATTAAGGAATCTTGCCTCTAGTTTTAAACACAATTCTTGTCATACTGGAAAACACATGAGCTTGTCCACCTAACCCAATGTTTGTTGGAAAGCTGTCCATATGTGCAGACACGTCTTCATAACTGATCTGTAGAGCTTACAAAGAACTAAGTAGGACATTGCCATAGAACCAGACATACTTGCAATTTTCCAGGTTTTTTTTTTTTTTTTTTTTTTTACAAAATACTATTACGTTTCCCTTTGCTTCTTTCTTCTCTTCTCTTTTCTTCTCTTTCTTCTTCTTCCTTCCTCTCTCTCTCTCTCTCTCTCTCTCTCTCTCTCTGTCTCTCTGTCTCTCTGTCTCTCTCTGTCTTTCTGTCTCTCTCTCTCTGTCTTAGTCTGTCTGTCTGTCTGTCTGTCTCTCTCTCTCTTAGTCTGTCTCTGTCTCTCTCTGTCTCTCTCTCTGTGTCTTAGTCTGTCTCTGTCTCTCTCTCTGTCTTAGTCTGTCTCTGTCTCTCTCTCTCTCTCTCTGTCTCTGTCTTTCTCTGTCTCCCTCTGTGTCTCTCTTACATCCTGACCACAATTCCCCTCGCTCACTCTTTTCCTCCATCCCTCCCCTACTCCATCCACTCCAGTTCTGTTTTTCTTCAGAATAGGGCAGGCTTCCCATGGATATTACCCAACCATGGTGTATCAAGTTGCAGTAGGACTAAGCACCACCTCTCCTATTTCTGACAGTGCAGAGAAGTAATGGCCTAGCCACTTGTGAGAGAGGAGAAGCTTCAGCATTTTAAAGAGGAACCACAGAATATTATCAACATCAGCAAATCAAATACCTCCCAACTACGCTGCTTGTATGGTCTCCATTGTTGGTCACCAACAAATATGTCAGGCATTTCTTTACTTTCAGCAGCCTTATAAATAATCCAGAAACTAAGGCATGAAGCAAAACTTGGTTACATAGTTCATGAGTTTTTGCATTTATTGGGTGTTCAATATTTACTAAACATATTGTTGAATGCTGTGTAGGTAAAACTGAGGGAAACAACGGGGCCCCATCATGTATGAAAATAAGGCTGTGGTGTGATTTGTTCCCTTTTGGTTGTTTAAGATAGACAGGATTTCATAATGCAACTCAGGCTTGCCTCAAACTCAGAATTTTCTTGACGCTACTCCTAACGTGCTGAGATAACATGTGTATAGCATTGTACCCAGCAAGAAGCTGGATATTAAGACAAGATTTGGATGGTATGCCACTACATGAAGTATTGGTCTATATACCAAGAGCATTAGAAATGGATAGAAAGTTTCTAAATAGAGTGGGAACTGACTTTCACAGGAACTCTGGTGCCTCATATTTGACCACGTCCCTTGGATGGGGAGGCCTGGTGGCACTCAGAGGAAGGATAGCAGGCTACCAAGAAGAGACTTGATACCCTATGAGCATATACAGGGGGAGGAGGTCCCCCTCAGTCACAGTCAGAGGGGAAGGGGAGTAAGGGGAAAATGGGAGGGAGGGAGCAATGGGAGGATACAAGGGATGGGATAACCATTGAGATGTAATATGAATAAATCAATAAATTAAAAAAAGAAAGATTAAAAAAAAGATTTTGATCAGTCATGAAATTTAAAGACACTAAATACTGGGAGAAAAAATAATGCCGGAAGAAAATGTAATGTCAAAATAGAAAGAAGCAAAAAAAAAAAAAAAGCCATATTAAATTCTTGAAAACAGATATGAACTTGATGGAGTGATGGTGAAGAAGAAAGAATAGAATATGAGGGGTGGTGTGGATGGAGACACATATTATCTAGCAGACCAAAGCAATGGAGCTTGCCTAAAGTCCATGCTGGGGAGGCTGTTGAAAATATGAATTTGAAGCCAACCTGAGAGACATATAAATATATAGATATCGAATTTTTTAGAAAGACTCACAAACATAAAATCAAAAGAGATTTGATTATGAGATGCTGAGTCTGAGAGATGGAAGAAGGCTCTAATACACTCTAATTTACTATGTAACAGAATTTGGTTTTAGGTTTATCCCACTGATAGTGGATGGTGTTATTTAAAAGATAAAAAATGAAACGTGGGAGAGAGGATGCATTTGGAAAGAAGTCTATAGCTAAATTATAGATGAATGTGATATGAAGATTTCTCAAAACTTGAGATATCAAGTAATGATTTAAAAATAAAAGTATGGTGGCTGAAGAGATGGGACAGCAGTTCAAAGAGCTTTCTGTTCTTCCAGAGATGCTGAGCTTAGTCCCCTGCACCCATGTCAGGCAGTTACAACTGTTGTAGCTCTGGAGGATGTGGTGCCCTCTTCTGGGTCCACCTGCAGCAGCACTCACATGATATAGACTTATATAGACATCGCACATAGATAAAATAAAATGTAAGTATGATAAATAAAATAATAGATAAAAACAATATAAAGTATAAAAGCCAGCAGTTATTTAGAGGAAATAAGAAAAAACATAGAGGTATCAATTGATAGCATCATGGACTATGAGAGTCTCTGTTAGTATCCATGGTGGGACAACAGGATGCAGATTAGAGATTTTCATAAAATACGAGAGTCTGAACATGTTTTCTTGGAGGAAAGGGTTGAACCATCCTAAACAGGTAAATATGGATAAGAAATGAAATGAAGAGCAAGGTAGCATATATATAGGTTGAAAGAAATTTTTTATTAAAAAAGAAAAGACAAAAAGAAACAGCAATCTGAAGCAACCAAAAACAAAAACAAAAACAAACAAACAAAAACACTCTTGTCTGCTATTTCTGCAAGCCTTTATCCAGGAGACAATCAACATGTCCATCCCTCAGCTTTCTTCCCATTTCTCAGCTCTGGTACCTTAGAGATCATCATATTTCTGGCAGTTTCCCTTCTCATGATTTCAAGATGTACTGTGTTTATGCATTCATTTTTGGCAGAAAATAGGTTCCATGTGTACTGTTACGATTCAGCAAAACACAAGTCGTTCATTTTTTTCCAAACAGCAAAATCCCAGAGCTATTGACTGAGTAAAGTTGTATATTGATCCCACTCATTGTATGCAGAGACTAAGGGGCACTAACTATCTTGAGCTAATTATGTTACACCTCCAGAGTGAAGACCTGTCCTCCCACTAAGTCAACTGAAATATTGGGAAGGAGTTAGAACTCAGACTCAGTTCGATATCCTCCAGGGAAGTCCTGTGTTCTGAACAGAAGGATGCTATGAAATCAATGTTCTAAGTCTTAAGACAACTCTAGGATATGCTATAGTGCTTAAGAAAAGGGAAAATATGCTGAAAAGTTTTGGCAGTCATCAAGGGAAGGTAAAGTGAGCACTTCACCTGTCCTGAGGAAAAAAAATGTGGTAGGAGGGAAGGCATAGTAAAGGGGCCAATTGAAACACATTTCAAAGAAAGAACGCATGGGGCTATCAAGATCATAAGAAAGGACTCTGAGGTGAAAGCTATCATCTTTTCAGTAAGAATCTCAATATTGTAAGTTTGGGCACTAAGCCAACAATGAGCACCTACCTTTCAACTTCTTCAATAATTGACTACATTCTCCCAAACCTACCCTGCAGCTCAGATTTCCACCCCATTTTGTTCGAAACAGTTATTACTCCCTTGTGTCTCATCACTCCACACATACACACAAGCTTCCTAGGAGTTGATAAGAAGGCAAATTCCTTGTATACAGAATGACATCTTCCTGTAATTACAGACCACACTCTAAGGAGCAGAGAGAGACTATAGTAACTACAGGACATGTGCATAGAAGTTTTAGGAGAATTTTGCCTGACATCAAGGCTTCTCTTAGCTAGGAATTGAAAACTCCAGTGTATTATTTTATTTTTACTAGTATTTTGCCTGAATGTATGTTTATGTAACACATGCATGCAGTACCTGAGGAGGTCATAAAAGGGCATCATATTCCCTGGACCAGAGTTACAGGTAGTTGTGAGCCACAATGTAGGTTTTAGGAACTGAACCTGGATCCTCTGGAACAGCAATCAGTGGTCTTAACCTGTAAGTCATCTCTCTAACCCCAAACTCAGTGGTATTAACCAATAGCATTCCAAAATGTGTAGCATTGGCTCTGCTATGCATTCATAGGTGTCTATATCTTTGTTTCTCTGAAGTCTCATTGAGTTGTTTTTTATTTATTATTAGTATGATAACAAGATGGCACCTATCTCTTTCATCTTCCTACTCTAACAAGTGTAGAACTAAAAAGCACCAAGAGTCCTTTTACTAATAAATTGAAATTCTGTTAGTATTTTTATTTATTATATTTCATATTGCATGTGATCTAAGATATGGTCACGTGATCCCTCTTATTTTTATTTGTGAGGCACAGGAAAGAATAAGGTAGCTGGATGGTGTTGGGACCCCTTCCTTGAGAGATATTGCCACACAAGGTATTTCGTGCTTACTACATAGGGTTCACTTGTCACTTTGCTTATGATCTTACATTTATACATACTCTTTGCTTTGTTTTTCCTCTTTAGAAAAACCATGTGTGTGGTTTATTATCATTGTGTAAATGTGTTTTATTCTCCTTTTCCGTTAACCTTTATCACCCTATGCACAATTAACTCTGCAAAGACAGAGACTTTTGGTTTTTTGAGTAGGAAAACATATCTTACCACACATACAAACTAGGAAATATTCTTATCCTTCTGACTGCATGATTATCTTTGAAGCATTGCCCATGTGAAAGAAAACAGCAAAATTGCCAGATGATTCCATGGGGGGTTAGTAAAAATATCTCATCTTTATGCTTTACAGGATATTATAAACTTTCATGTAAATAAGTATTTCCAAGAGACCTCATCAGCCTTGACTTATAATTCAGTATGAATTCAGCACCTGCATGTCAAAAATAAAGTTAGCAATTATCCCACTTCATTCATTGTTTGAAAAAATACCCAGTTACCACAATAGGAGCTCCAGTCGACTCCTCTGCAGTTGGAGCCATCCTATGATGCTGACCTCACAATGTCATGAAATTTTAAATGACAACTGTGCTAAATCAGGGAGCAGCAAGTCTCAGCCAAGTTTAAATTTAGTAACACTGTTAGTTTACTCAGAGTAACCTTGTCTACAGCAGATCCTGTAGATTACAGGTGACCAACTGTCCGTCTCTCTGCTCTGTTTAGACATAACCAGGCCTCACTGGCTTAAGACTGGTGGTGTCTGCTGCCCACCTCAGGAGTCTCAACAGCCAGCTGACACCCTCAGAAACTAGACGGAGACTCTCGTCCATACATACAGGACTTTCTGGATAAAGATGTGAAGGTAAGTGAAAGTTAAGTAAGTCTCCATTAAATTTCTTGTTATGTTATTGAAAATTACACAAACTAAAAGAAGTTACATATAAGAAATATAAGCACTGTTGGGCAGCCCATGGCAAAACTAGGAAGTATGCAGAATGGGATTTACGACTGCTAGAAATCACTCAGGGCAAACAAGTAAGGGTACAGAGAAAGCCTGGATCTCTGGCCATCCATCATTCTTCACAAAACACCTAAAACAGTCGTCTTAAATCCTGAATGTGTGCAAGAGTCACAGAGAGTGGGAGAAAGGGTAATTAAAGTACTGGCCCCTGCGCATATTCCAGAGGCTTAGATTCCTAGCAGCTGAGATACGCTTCACCCTGTTTGATGATCCTGATGTGCACACTCTGCAACTTTTAGAAATCATGAAACTGAGATTCAAAGTCATGTACGTTTCATTCATAAACTTAATGTACTACCTGGGCTTTTATGTAGTTTCCTTTAGTCATAACAATAAGTAAAGAGTGACTTTCAGCACAGAAGTGATAAATTAGCACTTCCTTCTTACCCCCCCCCGTTTGAATTCTGAATTCTCATTAATATTTCTTTTTGAATTTCAGAATGATGCGCTAATTTGCATCACCCTTTCAGGATGAGAGCACCCTCTTACTATCTCTCTCTGTTACTCTGTCTTGTGTGGTGCTGAAACGTATTCAGATATTTAGGGTTATCCGCGCTAGTTACAGGAAAAATCTAGAAGGCAAAATGTGGTTAGCTCTTCCAGGTTTGACTGGCAGGTTTTGCTAGTTTGAGGACTCTGTCTTTTTCACTTTCAAAAACTCAGGCTTTGATTTCAAAAGAACAGATGTGTCTAATACATCTTTCACTGCTTTTATTCATTTGCAGGATAGAACTTATAAATCATTTGTTTTTATAATAATAGTAATAATAATATTTATTATTATTATTATTATTATTATTATTATTAGTGAGGGGTGATTTTTGTTTGGTTTTGGCTTTTGGTTTTTCGAGACAGAGTTTCTCTCTGCAGCCTTGCCTGTCCTGGACACCTTTTGTAGACCAGGCTGGCCTTGAAATCATAGAGATTCGCGTGCCTCTGCCCCCTGAGTACTGGGATTACAGGTGTGTGCCACTACCTCCCCCCAGGCTATGATTTGTGGTTTTAAGCTTGAAAGATTTGTTTTTATACTCCAGCTATAGAAGGGGCCCATAGGGACGCACCCAGATTTAAAGTTATGATGAGCCTCTGAAGGCTTAACATGGTTCTGTGTTCGTTGGGAGGAGTTAGGTCTGTAATCAAGAGCCTTTCGCTGGATTTTAGTGTGATTGGCATTTCCCACCCTCTCTATTGCTCTCTGTGCTTATTCACACTTAGTAGATTTCTTGCCCATAAAATGTGAGAAGCAAAAGAAAGTATCAAGAAGAAATTCATTCCTCAATTATCAGAACCATACATAGAAAATGGAGCTCATTCGTATGGAGATCAAGAGGCAGTGATTTATACCTGATCAAATTAATTAATTACAGAACTGTATTAACTTAAAATAATAAATTTTATGTGCATTTGCCATTGGAATTGTTCTCAAGATTATCTCATCTGAATATAAAGCTCGTACGTACATCATGAGAATCTTAAAATTTATAAGGTACAAATTTGGAATTGGACAAGGTCTGAAAATATTACATAGTTGTGTTTTGTGTTAATTTTCTGTCTATTTCAGTTTCAAAAAGACCATTCCTGCCCCCTGCCCTTTTCCCCTCACTTCTCCCTCTTCTTTCTTTTTCCTAGTAGAGGAACCGGTAGGGGGCAAATAAAGCCATGTTCTCATGGCGTCACAGGCATACTTATCAGACTGTGTTCTTAAGTTCCAGTCCCTAAAGAGACCTCCCCCCACAGTCTCAGGCCCCTGCATGGGACTGCTCCAGTACTCAGCAGAATACGCACTGAAAGCAAATGACAGAAACGTTATGAACTCATAGCTGCATAAAATTTGAGAGAAGGGCAGCGTGGCTGAGCTTCTGCAGTCTGGTCCCCTCAGGAAACCTGTCCTCTTCTAAACTTGGTATATGAAAGTCTAACAGGAAGAACAGTAAACAACCACCTGGTCTGATATGACAAAGCAAGGAGAAATTCACCACGTATTTTGCAAAAGTGAAGTTTCAGTGAGGATAAGAACAGGAAACCTCCTTCTGCATGAAGGCTAAGGAGAAAAAAAAGGAACTGTTATCTGTGTGGTCGGAACTAAAATAAGCAATAATTTCACTGGGATGGGATATATCTTTCACCTTCATATTTCCAGAAGTGAAAACAATAAGATTAGAGAAGTGAGGGTTACTATGAAGGCAGCACCTTAGCAGGGCAGAGCCCTGTGGATAAGATAAGACATATGGGAGGAACTCTGGGGGTGTTACTGCTATTATGATTGTGTATAATAAGAAAATCTGTGAGACAAAACAAAGATATTAAAAATGTGTTTATTGATTTCAACATGCTGAGAAGTCATTAAAATGTATATAGAAAAATTACCAGTATTGAAAATATTCATAACCTCTATAAGTAAATACAAGAAATTATGAGAACATATTTCTGCATGGTCCTACTGTCCGTCTTTTATTTTTTCTAAGCTGGGAATGTATCAGCAGATAGTTGAACAGAATGGGTATATTATTTAGTCAAAATAATACTGATAGTGGTCCTCAACTGGCAGAATTATATCTGACATTTTATTAATTTTCCAGGCTTATAAAACTTCTTTCTAACTGAGTTATCATCACCATCATCATCATCATCATCATCATTGTTACCACATACTGTTTGTCTAGAATAACTGGTGGCATTCCATACATACATATAGCAAGCATGCTTTGGTCTTATCTACCTTGGACACATTTCGCCTTAACTTGCCTTACCTCAGTGTGGTCCTTTCCTCTTCTAAAATGGTCCCCCTTCTATTTTTATACCTGAAAGAGGCCTACATTTAATATATGTGAGAAGAACACATGCAATGTTTTTCCTTCGGAATCTGTTTATTTTGCTTAGCAATAACGATCTCCAGGTCTACCAAAATACATAACCTTAATGCAACCTGACAATATTTTAAAGAGCTGGAAAATATCTAGTTATCTGAAAAAAAATGACATTTTAGAAATGCGAGGGAAGAGCTTGAGAGACAGCTCAGTGGTTAAGAGTGCTGGCTGTTCTTCATAAGAGCCTGGGTTTGATTCCCAGCACATGAGGCAGTTCACAGGTCTCAAAATCTAGTTCCAGGAGAACTGATACCATCTTCTAGCCTCCACATCACTGTAGGAATGTGGTGCATAGAGACAAGCTAACCATACAAGTAAAAAAAAAAACCAAATTGAGAGAAACTGCTATGACAGAATTTATGAGTGTTTTTAAAGTAGTCTCAAGAGAGGTCTTGTATCTTACACTTCATTTCCTTTAATCAGTATGAGAATAATCTTTAAGCTGAAGTATTTTTTGGATGTAACTCTTTATCCATGGTATGCTACAGGAGAACAAAATCCCACTTACTTCCCTCTCCATTAAACACTGGTAATTTCAAATTATAACAACCGATGCTTTGGAAATGTTCCTTATTGCCTGTATTGGATAACTCCAGTGTGCACTGGGGAAGCTGCTAACTGTATTGATTCTTCCATTTGGAGGATAATTGTGTGGGTTTGTTGCATTGGTGTTGATGTCTTTGTTCTTAAGTCTCTTGAGTAACACATGGCTAGTTTCACCATTATTACTAGCTGCAGTTGGCCTAGGAATTTGCAAATTCTGTATATAGCCAAAATAATTATCTCCTTCGTTTAATTATAGTATTTGTTCATGAATTTTTTAGGCCAAATTTGTGTGTTGAACAGAGAACCTAGCACATATCTTCAGGGTAACCTAATAACATTTCAAAGTGATGACAAGAGTTTGACTCCTAGCATCCACATCCTGTGGCTCACAACCACCTGTAACTGCAGTTCTAGGGAAACTGACCCCTCTGGCCTCCCTGTATGCCCATACCCATGCGCACAGTTGCACAACTAAAAATAAAACACAAATATCTTGTTTAAAAGAAACAGAAATAAAAATAACAATGTGTGTAACAGCAAACTCACTGAAAATCATGATCCAGCTGCTTTGCATGTCATTCCATTGTGAGAATGTGGAAAATAACCATAGCCATCCAATTAGGTGGATTCTACCACGTGTCAACATCTGCGAAGTCCTCTGAAGTGCAGTGAAACATGTATGATCATTTAATTTCTGGAGGACAGAGGAAAAGATCTTTTAATGGAAGTCATTGTGGTCCAAATCCTGACAGTTGGCTAGTAGTAGTAAAAATGGATAGATAGATTATAGATAGATAGATAGATAGATAGATAGATAGATAGATAGATAGATAGATATAAGAGAGAGAGAGAGAGAGAGAGAGAGAGAGAGAGAGAGAGAGAGAGAGAGAATATCTTTACCACTCCAAGTTTTCTCCCATTCAGTTTCTTCAGCCTAAAATGATGCCTTTGCACTGGAAATCTCAAAAGCCTTCCTCCATCTCTAAATTATAAGTTCATATGCTTTAAAAGAATGCTGTAGGGGAGGGCAGGGATGGCAGGAACAGCATGTTTTACTAACTGGACAGAATGTTAAGCCCGCAAGGCTGGAGTTATGCTGCTATTGAGGATTTTTCTTCAGTGCCATATTGCTTTATCCTGGAGAAGGGGAACATTTGAGAATCTTTAAGCAGCTGTTAGAAGTTTGCAAAAGGATGCATTTGGTAGGGTGGGGGGAAGTAGTAGCTGAGATTTCCAACAATGAAGGAGGTGTCGTGAGAATAATCCATGTGCCAGCTTTGTGGGAGTCACTGGTTTGACAACCACTCAGTCAAGCCAGCTCCTAAAGTGTAAAATCAGGGAACAAATGCCCATCCCATGAAGGCTCTGTGGCCACATTGCCATCGTGAGCCCCTGTTGAACCAACCACCTAAGGGAAAGCTCCATGCAACCAGGAAATGACTGTAGATAAACACACAAAAAGGATCAACTGTGAGCACTGAATGGATTTAACTAGAGAACTAAACCCAGACTTCAGTGATTGGAATGACAGATGTGAATATAAAGTAGAGTGTCATTATAGTACAGAATTAAAATGACTAACAAAAAAAAATAGGATGCAATATGTAGTACTTTGAGTGTATAACACTATTGCTGGTGGTTTTCTTCTCAAGGCCTGGAAATCAGTAGGTGTCATTTAAATATGACAAACCAAATTATACAAATATAACAAGTACAGATGTGTTGAGGAATATCAGAAGAAAGAAAGTAGTGGTAGAGCCTAAAGTGGTGGTTTGTGCCTACAACCACCTGCACGTAGGAGGTGGAGACAAGAGGAGCTACCAGTGAGAGTTCAAGGCCATCCTGTGCTTCATGACATTCTGTCTTCAAAGAAATAAAAGAGATGGAAATAAAACAAGAATGAAGAAAGGAAGGGTTACTGTTGGGTATTATCTGAGGAAACTGGGAGAAAAAGAAAACTACACAGTACTTTTTCCATCTGCTTATTGAGTAGATCAAAGTTAAAAGAAGTGTCACACTGCTAAATTGTTCCCTTCTCTCTCTCTCTCTCTCTCTCTCTCTCTCTCTCTCTCTCTCTCTCTCTCTCTCTCTCTCTCTCACCCTCCCTCCCTCCCTCCCTCTCCCTCTCCCTCTCCCTCTCTCCATCTCTCTCAAGTGCTGAGATTAAAGGCATGTGCAACCACACCGAGTGATAAATGATTTTCAAAGCTGCACATATTTCACAAGAAAAACAGACTTTCCAAAAATCTTAAAAAGAAAATACACTTATTTCCATATCAGTAAATGTGAAGATACATACTCATTCTTTATTTCTTTAAAACACAGTATTTTGCAGACTAGGCCACAGTGCAAAACACACTTGTAAATATTTGATGCAGGGATGCAATCCACAAGTTGCTTTTAAAAGGTGAAAGTGGAAAGATACTGAAACCTGAACAATTATGAGTTTAAAATTTTAGTATCAGAAAAAACTAAAATACAACCCACCCATGGTACTAATCAAAACAACCCTGAGGTTAATGAATCATGGTAGGTACAGTGCAGAGCAGAAGTATATAATAATGAATAAACAGAATTTTATGAAGGACCAAAGCATTTTCTCAGCAAATAAGCTTAACTTCCTAGAAAATCCTAGTAAGTAGAAAGTCTAGCTGATAAATTTAGTCTAGAAAGCCATCTCCTGGCTTAACATAAAACATTTGAACTCAAATTTATGTTTAAGACAAAGAATTTCTCCCTTTAAAAAAGTAACTATTAAAATTATGTATTAAGCAAAAAGTGAGTACTTGCCTAATCGTAACATACTCTTCGCTGTTGGCATAAACTACTCCCTTTTGCAAAGGAGAGATAGCAAACTTCCCATAAGCTTGTGAGCAAACTCATAAAATTTACGTGATTGGAAGCAAAGTGGAATGTTCAAATTCCCACCACCCCAAATAGGCATTCTTACCAGCAGGACGCAATTTCAGACCTTTGCAGTCAAGAGGTTTCTGCTGAGCAAAAATTCTCATTCAATTTCAGAAAGCGGATGATAATAATTTTCCTATCCTCCGCACAGCAGGCTTCTTCCCTTCATTTGCAGACCCCTTAAAGAAACATCTGGCAACTGTAGGTCCAGGTAACACATCGTTCAAACCTAGTCCTGTTAACTTAAATTACTTATAATGCAAAGCCACTTACCTTCACCAGTGAGATGGAACCCAGTTCAATTGTTCTTCCAATGTAGTTCCTGTTCGTAATAAATGCAATGTCCTTATGATGACAATCTTCCCAGAGCATGGAAAATTACAGCGAAGCTGTCCTGAGGCAGTGAAAGAAACATGTGTGTTGCTGTGTGATATTCCTGTTAAAATGAAAAAAAAATGCTAAAAACTAAAAATTTAACACATTGCTCTTGATGATGTATGACTTCAGAAAAAAGAAACGTAAAAAAGCTATTCTATTTTGTAGTGATATTCTTCCTAGATTGCCAAGTCTTTCTAAATTACATACATTTTTATGAGTTTAAATTGTTTTCAAATTCTTCTTTATACGTGTGTGCATAGATACATGTGTGCAGATATGTATATATATGTGAACTTGTGTGTGAAAGCCCGAAGGCAGCCGTGGGCGTCATCCACAGAAATGTTACCTACCTACTTTGAAACAGCATGCTCATTGGCCAGGAGCTTATTGGTTGGATTGGCTGGCCAATGAGCCCCAGAGATCCACCTGCCTTTGCTACTGGAGTTGGGATTACAGACACATGGACCATACCAGGCTGGAGATGGAACTCATGACTGGGGCTTGCTGGGCAAGCATTGTGCCAGTTAGATCAGCTCAGCTTTGTGCACACTTGATCTCAACTCTATGGAACAAAATTACCTTACACTGTTCAAGAAAGATAGCTCAAATGACATTGCTGTCTGGTTCTGCTATAGCAAACCTATATGAATGTTACATAAGTCGTATAGCTGCATACAAAAGCTCTGGTCTTACCCTTAAGTAAATACTTGCTTTTCAAGCCCACGACATGTAAATACCAGGCAAGCATTTTAGCACTGAGCAGCATCCTCACCCAAAGTATGCAGATTCTCAATGATGTGAGATTGGCTAAAATCAAATGATAAGATCAAGTCAGGGGCCCTCTGTATAGCTCAACTGAATCTTCCGCTTCTTGTGCTTTTTATACACAGAACACACTGGCTCTGATCCATGACACCGTACTTTCATTGTGTGTGACCAGCATGGCAATGTTTATTTTCAGTTTTTTAAAATTATATTTGTAATCATTTGTATCCTGTCTCTTTCTCTCTGTCTCTGTATCTCTTCGTGTGTGTGTGTGTGTGTGTGTGTGTGTGTGTGTGTGTGTGTGTGTGTGAGAGAGAGAGAGAGAGAGAGAGAGAGAGAGAGAGAGAGAGAGAGAGAGAGAGAGAGAGAGAATGTGGAGGCTGTGTGAGTGCATGCTTCACAGAGCACATGTGAAAGTGAGAGGGCAGCTGGCAATTTTTGGGAGTCAGTCCTCTCATATATGTGAGACCTTGTGTTCACATTGAAGTCATCAGGGGTGGCAAAGTCCTTTATGCACTGAACCAACTCACTAGCTCCATGATAGATTTGTAACAAAAAATGTTGACTTGCCCAGCCAAGTGCTCTGCCCCATCCCCAATCTCTCTCTCTCTCTCTCTCTCTCTCTCTCTCTCTCTCTCTCTCTCTCTCTCTCTCTCTCTCTCTCTCTCTCTCTCTCTCTCTCATAGGGGTGTCACCTCAGAGTCTCAGGAAGCCTCATTCAAACCTTCCTGACTCCACTTCCTCAGTGTCAATACTCCAGGCTACAATAATATGCTCAGCAATCCTTATGAACTATTCTGGCCTGATAAGCTTGTCTGTCCTTGTGTATAAAGGGTATGCATTGGTCATGCACTGTTTGGTGCTCTTAGCTGAGAACTCTTATCTGTATCAGGATACATGCTAATTAAATGAACACTTCATTTCTTCAGCAAATAAAATAATGATGATGAATAATTGCTGATTGCTAGCCTATTCTAAAACCCAAGAATCATCACTGAAGAAAACTGACCAAGAAAAAAAATCTCTATTCTCCAGGCATTTGGTTTGGGAATGGCAGACAATAAAAATCAACCACAAGATAACAAATTATATGCTACCAAGAGAAGTGTAAGAGAAAGCATGGACAAGAGACAAAATCAATGAAGTTTCAGGAAGTGGACAATGGGCTTTAGGACCAAGGTGACAGGAAGTGGGCAATGGGCTTAGTGCCCATACAGTTGGTGCCAACTATACTGGCAGATGGTTTCCTATACCCATGCTAGTTTCCTGAAATCAAAATGGATTCAACTCAGAGGTCAGAGTCGCTTATTGCCAACACTTTGCTGAGTGGTGATCCTTTATGCATTAATTTTTATACTTGAGATTCTTACCTTATAGTTCCCTATATTAGAGCAAGCACCTACATGCGTTAGCTAGCATTGGGCTCAGTTTCCTTTACTTTGTTTATTATAATTTGTCAATAAATCAGTGCTATCTAAGTTATGTTATGGATTTTGAGATGGTCAAAAATAAGGAAAATTAAATTTAAATGCATTTGTCCCTCTTTATACTTTATAACTAATGCATTAATTTTAAATATCCATAGTATTGATGTAACTACAATCCTTGTCAGCAATGTTAAGCAAAACCCAATTAAAACTATCTGAAGAGACAGGTACCAGTATGTTATTTTTACAGTAAATTTGGGTCTTGAAAGTTTCTATTCAGGGGACCAGCGGATAAAACCCTCCCTCAGTCCTCAGAAAAAATGATGACCGAGCCTAAATTTGAATACATATTAAAAACCAGCCACTCTTCATTTAGTTCATTCTGCGATGCTGCCTTAAGACTTGCTCTCATGATGATTATCTTATCAGAGCTGAGGCATCACTGTCTGTTTGAGTTGAAAGTGAGCCCAGGAATTCCAGTCCAATCTGCTTTATTTTACAGGTGTGAAAAACAAGTCCCAAGGAAAGTATTTTGTGCAGAGTCAATGGTGTGTGCAGGTCCAGGAAGCTGGTTAGTAGTAGAGTTGGGACAGAAATTCACTCTTAAATCCCAGACCCATCTGCTTCTCAGCACATCACTCTAGCTGGAATTTCCACTGCTTTTGTTTAAAACCAGGATAATGTTTCTCTTACAAAGAACTTTAACCTTACCTTGGAATTTCAGAGTGGCCTGGTGGGTGGATGTTCCTAAGTCTTAGAATTCACTCCTTATATTAGTAACTGCTTCCACGGGGCTGCCTACAGGTTGTTTCTTTTTCATGAGGATGGTCATTGGAGATTTTGTTCTTGGAAAAAATAAATAGAATTTTTAGAAAGCCATGGAGAGGACTTACATAATAGTATAACTGACACAAATGAAATATGACTGTTTTTTTTTTCATGAATTGTGGAAGGAAAAAATTACTAGTAAAATGCTGAGTTTAGAAAACAAGTTGAGTGACATCTGTCATGGGAATACCTCATTTCCTCAAGAAATGATGGAGCGTCACATGAAAATTCCGAACATGGGAGGAAATTGCAGAACTTGCTGGAAAATCATTTCAGTGTATTTAAAACAGAGGAGTAGTATTTTCAAAATACAAAGGAAAGTATAAAAAGACTGCTGTCTTAACCTAGGCAGTTTCAAATGCAAAAAATTAAACAATTAAATCAATGTATTTCAAAGACAGTTTTTAGTTTAAGCATTATAATACATCTTAAAATACTGCACATGTAGTTCTGGTAAAAGGATTCTAAGTTTCTATGAAATAAAAGGTATAACCCTGGTTTTATCTCATGCGAAAAAAATAAGGTATCTGATTGTACAGAACTACATTTCCATGCATATTTCTAGACACACCTTTTATTCAGGTAATACAATTTAAATTTTAAATGAAGGAAAAAGTATGTGTGATCTAGGTGCGGAGCTTTAAATGATGGATAATGATGGTTAAAGAGAGCAGCTGTGAGCAGTCTGGAACCAAAGGGATTGCTGGGTACTCTGGGACTGTTCAAGGTTTTACCTGACAGTGAAAGCACACACAGCTTATGTTTCCTTAATTGTGCATCCGCCCTTCATACAGGACCCTGAGACTGAAAGCCTGGAGCTCCTATCCATCACTGTATCCATGATGTTATTCAATTGAAGTCTTCTATTAATAAGCTAATAGGCAATTATCGTTTAACCTACACCTGCTTTAGAAAGAAAAACTAGAAAATACAGGTGTTTCCTAGTGTGGTAGCTATTAGAATCCTAGGAATGGGAACTTAGACTAATTATCATTTTCAGTGATAACTAAAATTAACCTAAGTACAGAGTACAATTACCAGTGAAGGTGACTTATCTTTGGTTACTTTTGATTGGTGGGAGTTGTGTTGTTTGACGTTCTTGCAATGTCCTCTGGGAGGTCGCTCCACTCCTTCCTCTCCCTCCTCCCCTGTGGATATGGATGTGATTTAGGAAGGCTTTTTTTCCATATTCTTTTTCCAAATGAAATTTGTTTCCATTTTAATCACTGCATAGATGAATTGTCCTCTGACCGACAAGAGGATACTTGGGCCAAGTGTCCCTTCTCTCTAAAAGCCTTGTCCCAGCAGTCACAGCTTGCCCCTTGGGCTGAGTAAAACCCAATACACCTTTGCCTCTCATTGTCTTTCATACATTATGTAAATAAGAAAGAATAAAAATAATGCTGTGGGAAGTATGGCTTGACAGACAATATAATGTAATATAATATCCAAAAACATATGAGGTAGAATTTGTGCCTTGGGGCACCACATTTATTGTGAATAAGTATTTGCATTTATACCTTTTTGTGTAGAGTTTAGATTTGAATAATAAATCGTTCACTGTGGAAAGTAGTTTTTTTTTTTTTTTAATAATCTACTTATTGCTCTAAGGATAACAAAGAACCAAGTGTAATTTAAGTCTTTTGGTGGAAATACAGCTTGGATGCATAAAAAGTCAGATTATACAAGAGTTAATAATAAATAGAAATTTCTATAAGGACTAACACAGATATTATACAGCTACGTTTTCTCTGTAAATATGTCAATGCGATCAGAAGCTTCAAATAAATAAATACAGATATAAATTAATAAATACTTTTTTAAAAATCTTATGTTTTTATAGCAAGAATATATTACTGAGACTTTGGACAAAGGAATACTAGGTATTTGATCACTGACAGAGATTAAGCCATGTCTCTGGTAGGGCCTCATCAGGACATTGCATCCCTACGTCTTCCAGCTGTCTGACACCCAGCCCGTCAGGAAGCACATTTTCCCTTCGGAACTGTGAACCTACTGCTGGACCCAGTTTCCTAACAACCATGTTTTTTTTTTTTCTTTACTGACACAAGCAGCATTTTTAACATTGAAGTTTTGAGCATTTGAAGAAAATCATTCCTACCAGTTTGGGTAGCTATCAAACACAACTGTCAAGAAAACAGGAATCCGATCACTGTTGAGGGAATGAAAAGAAAATGTTTATTTTTATATGATTTTGACTTTGGTGTACAATCATCACTTACAGGAGCCAAAATGTTGATGCATTTAGCTCAATTTTTAATATAATTTATTTTTGTTTCGTGTGTATTAGTGCTTTCTTCGTCTACTGCTGTGAATTGCTATGTGAGCCCAGGTCCTCTACAAGAGCATTCAGTGCCAGCCCCATAGATTAACTTTTTTTTTTTAGAAATATGCATAAGATAATGCATATTTAGGCAAGCTCTAAACTCATTCCAGTGCAGGGTGACTAGGGTGAAGAAGCCATGGTCCCTTTCGGCTTAGTGCTCTAAGCATATGCTTAGATTTCTTGGTAATGTTCAAAGATAGTGTGGAGTAACCATTGAGAAGTGGGCTCAGAGTGGTTAAATTCTCACACCTTGTTCTTCTTACTAGCTGTGTAACCTTGTGCACTTCCATTGCTAAGTCAGTGTCCTCCTCTACAATATGCAGAAACTGTTACCGTCCTTACAAATCACTGGCCTTAAAGGGCATGACTCATTTAAGCAAAGTATATTACAAGACTCAACAGTAAAAACTGCCTTCATCTTCACTTCTCAAAACTGAAGTCCTGCCATGTGACACTAAGTGCTAATTGGTCCTTTATTTTCAGCTCCCATTAACTTGAAGAAGAAGAAGTCATTTATATAGCCACATACAAATAATACATATGGTGAAAATATTTTAATGCTAGTGTTTAATAAAAGATATTTTCAGTCTCAGGTGAGTGGTGCTTAAACCTACAGATTTGGAAAATGATTGAAATGGCAGTCTAATGGCCCTTTCATCATAACCACAGAGCAGGCTTGGCATGATATGTAAATTTGTGCATATGGGCATGGCTGGCAAGGCTTTTCAGTTGAAACTGACTAAGCCCGCCCAACAAGTTGTTTCATCAAAACATTGCCTTACTGCACAGTGGTTGGCTGTACAGCTAAAGCTTTAGTGAGTGGAGAATGTGGCCAACCAGAAGAGCAGGCAGCGGGAAATTCTGCCCCTCCAGATTGTTGAACAGCTGGAGCCAGTAAGGGATGCTGAACTGACACTGTCAGCTGTCCATCAGTTTACAATCATGAGATGAGCTCTGTGGACCAGAAGCTGCCGTGCACAGCACCAGAGAGGTACAAGTGACCTATAGCCCCAAGCTTCCCTCCACCTGCCGCTATGCCGAGAAACCATCACTGATGAGGTAACCATGAAATGTATTTACACCTTTGCCAATTGCCCATGCCTAGAATGTATGTTTTAGGAGCACTGCACCTCATTTTTGTTTTTAAAGGGAGAATTATTTTCTTTCTTCCTTTCTTTCTTCTTTTCTATCTGGCTTCTTTTCTTTTACATTTCTGAATATTTCTTAAAGTTTTCTGGATCGTACTAAAAAAGCTTGTCAGAGACAATTTTAGCTGAATAAACTAGCCTGCCCACCCACATTACCTCAATCTCTACTTTATTTTTGCCAACTATCTGTAGATAATAAGGCAAGAGACATGAGATGACAGGACATATATGTATCTGTGTGTCTGCCACTGTGTGAACAGGTGGCTGTGCATTACTATCTTAACACGATTAAAGCTATCATTGGAATTCCTCTGGACCAACATCAATGAATGTTTGTTCACTACATGGGGCCTTTAGAGTATTTAAAAAATTGACATTCTGTGTCTTGACTGAAGATGCTTGCATTCATGATTTTCCCTTCTTATTTGTGCACTGTTGCGTTGGGCTTTGCCAGATCACAGTGAAGACGCTGTTGCAAGTTAACACATCACACAGCTGCATGTACAATTTGATTTACTTGAAGGTCTGGCCAGTGTATTCTGCTTTATTTGCTAACCAAGCAGAACATTATTTATTAATGAGTTCTTCATGCTTTATTAAGCCTAATGTCAAAACACCTCAGTGGGACCCTGCTCTCCTTTCCTTCTTTGCAGTAAAGCATCCCAAAGAATGTGAAAAGTGATATATCCGCACTCAAGTTAAAACACATATCAGTTCAGTTGTTCTCCATCCCATCCAAAGAACCTTTGGATGGGGTCTTTGTGGAAGACCTCAGTCTAATGATGCATGAGATTCATATTGAAATGTCCCCCCTTTGGGTCCCTTCAAACTAGCCCAAAGCTTTTGTAGGTTTACTCTTCAGCAGGCCAAAGCTAGGAAATTGAGTGGAGGAAAAAGGCACATTCTGACTTTAGAACAGGAGGAAGGAGGCGGTGTAAGCTTAGGCAGATAAAAGTGATTTAAGGTTGCTATCAAAGCAAAATAGGGACATCTGAGCCATAAAGGGGGTAGGCACAAATCAGAAATACTCTGGGCCTTGGCAATAGAAGGTAGTGACTAAAATGGAGAGCTAGTGGGTGTGGTGTTATGCAAGAGGCATGAACCTGTCAGCAAAAGATTCTCCTAGGTGTAATAGAACCAGAAAGGTCATCACAACAGAACGCATCAAAGCCCAGACAACATGGGCTATAGTGGGTAGGTGAGTCCTTGCATCATGGCTTAACATATAATGAAACTCTGTGTGAGGAACTTGCAATAGAACCAGCTAGATGTCAGGGCCCCAGACAGCAGGACCAGAGTTCCTAGTTCTGAGTTTTCAACAGAAAGCTACAAAACAGAGCCAAGGTATAGAAAAGACAGGGATAATTAATTACATTAGCTCAGTGGTCTGAGCAAGAGATCACAACCATCCTTGCCATGGCACACAAGAGGCCCATAACAGTGAAGACCAGTAAGTCAAGCTACTTACTTGGGCTAAAAGGCTGGTCTTCCTATATACCACTATATGTAGCCATCATGACCAGAGCAGAGAGGGGAAGGCTAGCCTGGTGTCTGGGAAAAGTGCATTGAGTTACAACATTGGCAGATAGAATTTTGTCTTGCAGCTGCTTCTCTCTAAGCTTTGTAATAACTTGATTATGTCATAGCCCACACATCAGTATTTCATTAGGTAGCTTTTCTTACTGGCCTTTCTAATTGTTTCTGACAGGTAGTTAAGTTGTAATTATTGACTGCCTATCATGTGATAGGTCCTTTAGAAATAGAAAACACAGACATGATGAGAAATCTGAAGTAGAGTGAAGAAATAGACCTCTACAAAATAAAAGGATGATATAATGTAGAGATGCACAGGTCCTGGAAAGAGAAAGGGAGTTTAAAGAAGGGACACCACTTGAGGAGACAAGTTAAATGCATGATGGTAGCTTAAATTTGACCTCAGAACAGAAAGAGTACATTCTGCCAGCAATGATGAAATCCGAATAAACTTTAGTTTCCTTGATAATACGCTTTCACCTGGATCCTTGTGTCATGAGTTTGTAGGCAGTTGACTTTAGAAATTCACCAGAGGGTACTATAAGAACTCGGTAACTTGTGGGTAACCCCACATTTAGTCTAGCTAAATGTTAGCGAGTGTTACAGGAAGGTCCAGATGGATGTCTTTCGCTGTCCTGGGAAAGAATAAAATGGCTTCAGCTGAAGACATACAGTAAAGCTTCCCAAGATGGTAGTTAGGTACACAAGAGTAAATGAAAACGAGAGAGAGGAAGGCCTCACAATGCAATTCATAGGCAAAGGAAGGGGCCAGGGGAGCCCAGAAGGTAAGAACAGCAGCTAGAGTCCAGTGTGTGAACTGAGGCTCTGAGTGGAGGTCCATGAGGGCTCCGGTTTTATAGGGATAATAGGGATAAACTGGTGGGAAACCATTTTGAACACCAAGTGCGTATTTTTTTTTTCTTCTCTTCCCGGGCTGCGGTAGTGTCGGGGGTTGGGGGTGTGATTGAACTTCTGTTGAGGTATGTAGGGACAGGTATCCATGTGGAACGCCTGGAAGGGAGTATTAATCACACCGCGCTCACTAACCGGCTCCCGCGAGAGCCAAAGGCATAAAACCAGGTGGCGAACACAAACGTAATTGCCTTCGTTCAAATTTTTGGATAGATGATAAAGTGAGGAGAAATGTCTCTGACAACATGACAAAACATCTCTAAGTTAGTTAGGAAGCTATTCAGCATCTGAACACTGGACTCTCTGGATGTAAAGGCACAGGTATCTAACTAGTGTTTGTTTACAAGGAGGAAATAAAGGGCTTCCTGGGTCTTCTTTTCCCTCCCAGGTTTTATAGACTGGGAATGTGGGTGCCATGGCTGTAGACTTTATGTGAAGAGTCGTAAGAGAAAGCTGGGCGTGTCCCTCTGCAACAGCAAAAGAAAAGATCTAAAAGAAATCATCAACATCAGCACATAGTCTCATGTCTCCTAGCTAGATGGCAGGAACTCCCCGGGTGAAAACAGAAGAGCTTTGAAGCCTCCTCCATCACTGCTTCACTGTGCTCCCAGGGCCTAATGGGTGCTACGGATGCATCCTGATATCCTTGCAGGGACACTCAGGGTTGTCACATTCCTACCACTCCCAGCTGGCAGCTACTAAAAGGCGTGGTTACAAATAAACCATGTACCTCTCAGCAAGCAGGGACTCTGTGAACAATCGACCTCTGCTCTAGGGTGTAGGAGATGCCATTACAGACCTCCCCCACGCCACGCCTGAAGCATGGTCCTCTGGTTCTCATTTATCACATAGTCACTGCAAATCACAGAATGGCAGTGTATCTTTCTGTGTGACTTCCTGTAAGTCTGTAAAGCACTGGGAAGCACAGAGCATTGCACATGTCACTTGAGGACACGTTTATACACTCATTATGTTCCAGCAATTAGCAGTTACCTTGTATGATCTCTCTGCTATTTCAAAGTCTCGAGCATTCAGTCTATTTTGAATTCTATTGGATTCTACAAGCAGAGTGTGTGATGCCAAGTATTTCCCACACAGATACAGAATCAAAAATTGGGAACCATTTTTGGTCCTTCTGTGTAATCCAGGAATCTATTAATGAAAACTGATTTTAACACATTTTTCTTTGTATAAAGTTAAACATATGCCTTGGTAAATGTTATATTCATTTTAACAGAATATAAAATAATTTTAGGTAAAAAATTTGTAGGACTCAAAAATTAAATATGTTACTAGAAAGAAAACACATTTGTAAAGGTATCATATGCATTTAAAAATATAGGTGATTTTATTACAAATGGGTGTTACATTATAAAGTAATTGTCATCATCATCATCATTAGTTTTACAGAGTGAATCTTGAGAACAAGTGGCCCACTGGAAATCAGGCAGGTGACTGCCCTGAAATGAGAAATCAGGTACGACGTGATGGACAGTCAGAAACATCTTGACTGGCTGCCCCATCCCTAGACCATATGGGCCTTTGGAGGAATGACATAGAGATGAGACTCAAGTCTCGGCCGCCATTGAAGACCAAAACCACAAAAGGGGTTTAGCTAAATTAAAACCTGTCAACCTGCTTTCTGAGTTCAGACAAGTGCTACTCTCAGCAGTGAACAGTGACGAACACAGAGACTCATGGCTTCTCAGCGTGCTAAGGACAGGTGGTTGACAAGTGCACCTGAAGCGAGGCATCTATGCCATTCCTTCTAAGCCTTAGAGAGCATTGTGGACCGGGGGATAGAATGAATGCAAGGGCCGGAAGATGGAGAGAAGCGCAATGCAATATTATCATCTGAATGAGGCAGAGATATTGTGAACACAAACTCTCAACAGCCCCAGTTGCCCGAACTCCAATCGAGACCTGCAAGAGAATGGGTTCATCACCAGTCAGGCATGGATGGGGGAGGGGCTCAGGGGCCCCTAGCACTCACTGAAGTACTATTTGTTTCTGATAAATTCAACAAGAGGGGAAACATTGCCTTTGGTTATACAGTGACTGGTGACCCCATCAAATTCCTGTGGACATCTCTAATCAAATCTCAGAGACAGAAATAACTCTGGTTAAGTAAATGGGTCACAAAACAAAACCAAGAGTTATGAGCCTGGCAAAGAGATTAGTAGTGATGAAAGATGGGACTGATAAAGATTAAAACAAAATAAGAGAGAATGCAGAGGAGAGAATAATTAAAATATAATGTGTGTGTGTGTGTGTGTGTGTGTGTGTGTGTGTGTGTGTGTGTGTACAATTGTTGAAAAAAATTAATCAATAATTTTTAAGGGAGGGTTCATGGAAACCTGAGACTGTTCTTGTGGATAATAAGCATGCTCTTAATCCAGTGCGAGTTAGAGAAATGATGTAATTTTCAAAAGCTTACAATGGTATCACTTTATATTTGTGATAAAAAAAAAATGTGTGGGGGCAAAGAACACAATAGCCTCTCTTACTCTCCATAGGCAATGCAGGAGCCACTCCTCAAACAGCACATTAAAAAAGAAAAAGGCACAGTCAGCTGAGCAGGTATCAAATGTGTTCAGAGTAGCTAGGCCTGTAAAAGGATGTGGTGTGTACTGATGGAAAGGAGAGTGTTAAACCTGAAGAAGGCAAGACCTAGTGGAGGTGTGGGAGATGGCTACTGGCTTTTGAGATCAAAGTCTGCCTTGGGCAGGACGAAAAGAAGTAAATAAGACAGTGATGCACGTCTTGTCTTAACTGGGTTGGATGTTTGTAGCTAAAATGTCTGGCAAGTTGCAAAGGACTCTTCATCCTGAATGCTGAGAGAGCTCCAGCTGCGTGGCCTGAGCACCTTGCCTTTAGGGCCCCCCTAATGTTAGGTTTGAGTAGTGCATAAGCCCCAGAGCTTAACAGAGTTCAGTACATGCTCTTAATCCATTGGCTTTCTAGAAAGGGAGCGAAACATCACTTCGACTTTTGTCCTGAGCCCTTTACCGTGGTCCTAATAAAGCAGCGTCCCCCCCGTCCTCTTAGTTGATGTCCACAATACCATCGCTGAAGCTGGAGAAGTCCTCATAGCTTTCTTGTCCATCATTTTCTCAGAAACCCGAGCAGCCACTACAATAGCTAAAGAAAAAAAAAAAAAGCTAAAATTCCCTTAAGACATGAACTGTGATCACAGATCTTTTAAATGCATTTTTTCAGTTCATGTAATTGAAGTCCAACGCTACGACGGGCTCTTGCTCTCAGATTATGTGATGAAAATGTGGACTGTACCTAGAGGGATGCACAGATGAATGGAGCTACAGAATCACTCCTGCTCATGTGGAATTTTTATTTCCTAATTTCAGCTTGTAATTACTGCTAGTAATGAATATTTTATCTAAGCATGTTAGCAACCTTCCTACTTTATTCCACCTGGTCTAGTCACAACACAGCATTGATGGTTTTTTGCCTTGAATGACATCAATTTTGCCACCTTGGCCTTTGGCATGAAAATCAAAAGCCAGAAATATTCAGAAATATCCCGTATGATTGGCAAATAATAAGCTTCATGGAATTTGTTTTAAAGCTCAAGACACATTGGAAGCTATCCCTGTGCTATTGCCTGAGAGTGTTCTATTACCTTGAAAATGGGAAAATGCCCACCCTATCCCTCATGTCCAAAAAGAATGCTTTGTATTTTCTCTCCACCTCTTTTCTTTCCCCATTGCCAGCCTCTGTTTTACCCCTTATGAATTTGACCCATTCATCTATGATTCTTGAAGTTATATTCTTGAACTAATGCAGCCAAACTCATTTTGAATCCAATTTAATTCATGCACACATCCCTATTCCTCTAAAGAATTCAAAATAAAAATGGGACCAGCAATGGATCAGTGCTCGCTTTCTGCCTAACAATTCTCTTTTTATTATAATCGAGGATACCTAATTTGAATATCAAATTGTTTATTCTAGGACAACTTAGTGAGTGGCAACAGAAAAATAATGCTCAATAGAAACACTAAAACAATACAAGAAAGATATTGTAGGAAGAGAGCTCTTTTAAAAATGAAAAAATTGGGCCAAAGGAAAAATATCTTTGAAGTTTAAGCTCAGGATTTTTTACATAAAAGAGAAGACCATTTCAGTAATAAAATGTTTTTGTTTTATTTTTGTACTTTTGCATGAACACATGTGTACAAATATGAATATGTGGTATATGTGTGTGATGTTTCTATGTGCAAGTACATAGAGAGGCCACAGAAGGTTGTCAGGTGACCTGCTGTATTATTTTTATCATGTTCCCTCAAAACAGGTTTTTTTTTAATTGAACCTGAAGCTATCCTGGAAGCCAGCAGGGTCCAACAAGCCTGCTTCCTTCCCCTCCCCCTCCACAGTGGTGGGATTCTTGGTGCACACTGAACTACATCCAGACAGTGTTTTGAGCTGAGGTCTCACGCTTACCCATTGAGCCACTGCCCCAGCCCTGAAATGCGCATTTTAAAGTTCAGATATGTAATTAATAATTCTCAAAATAAATGTAGTCACGGAGTTTTTCTGTAAACCTTCTTAACACAGTCAAATTGATAGCGGAGAACATTTGGTCTCAATGACAGCTCAAAATGTGTGATCTTTATAATGTATTTTTTGGACCATAAGATGCCCTCCCCCCCTCCCAAAGTGGAGGGAAATTAGGGTGGACCTCATGGTCTGATTGCCGTTTTTACTGTTTTTCTTGTTTTACTGCTCTAAAACCTGAGTGTGTCTTGTGGTCCAAAAAATACGGTACTCACTGAGGTTGGCAAGATTAAAGTGATACTCAAAAACCTACCTGCTACCTATAATTCCAAATGGCCAGAACTGTTCATGTCTGCTATTCTCATGCCAGACATTGCTGTGGTCCCTTCTGGGTTTTGTCTCTTGCCATCTTTAGTCATTCTTTACTGTACCCATTGCCTTCACTGCTCAAGAATAAGATATGCTTTCTACAGGTGTAGTCTAGTAACCATCGTATTTGAGAATGAACCTCTGAACCCCCCAAAATATAATAAGATTAATATCTGTCTGGCTTTTGATTACAGTTTACAAAACATCAAACACAATGCAGTATGAAGGACGTATAATTACATTATTGATCCCTTCTGGAAACCAGACTTGGAGGAGCTAGCTCAGAGCTAGAGTGTGCATCAACCTGTAAAAGTCTCTTTTCACTCCCCAGCATCACACTTTTCCCTAATTTTTTGTAGTGTGTGTGTGTGTGTGTGTGTGTGTGTGTGTGTGTGTGTCTGTGTGTACATTGAGTATCTGCCCATCAGCATCTCCCTTATTTTTTGAGCTAAGGTCTCTCATTGAATTTGACTATAGTGGCAGGTTAACCAGCTTCATGTATCCCCTTGTCTCTGCCCCTGCAGAGGTGGAATTACAGACACACCTGTAATCACACATAATTACATACCTAGCTTTGTTGTATGGGCACTGAGTACCCAACTCCACTTATTATGCTTTCACACAAACACATCACCCACTGAGCCATCACCCCAGCCCCAAGTCTCCAGTGCCAAATGTAATGTTAAAAATGTAGAGAAGCTCCAAAAAGTCAAGAAATTCATCACAAGACATCAGGGAATCAGAAGAGTCCAGACAATCCGTTCCTACGTGACAATGCCTACAAAAGCATGCCTGTAGCTAGTGCATAACTAACATATAAATTCTTCAGACATAGAGTCAATGAGGCAGCTTGAGGGTGTGGGACCTCCCAATGCAACACTCACAGGCTCCTTGTAGCAAGCGGTAGGAATCACAGCACCATCTCCCCACTCTGAGAGTACATTGTGTTAGCCTTCCTGATAGCCACAAACGCTGGACTGAATTGCATTGAATTGAATCGTGTTCAGTCCTCAGGAACAAGGGAAGGATGTGTTATACGAGTTGAGACCTGTGCTCATGCTGAAAAGTTCTGAAGCCTCAAAGGTGAGCAGTGCCTTTGCTGAAAATCTCTTCCAGGATTATTTACTAATCTGAGTCCTTTTCTCATTTACAATATAAAACTGATAACTAATGATGGGTCAAAAACTTTACAAAGAATCTAGCCACTGGACGACAAAGTAGCAGATCCCTTTTCGAATCCATATATAGCAGTGGAGTTTCCCAGTGTTCAGGAAAACCACGCTACTGGTGACCGCAAAAAGTAGTCATTACTGAATTGAGGGAAACTACTGCATTCCCTTGTTTTAGGCTACTGTTTGCACCACTTGTGTGCTTAGTTTACTATGGGCTAACTGGCTACTCTGCAAGTGTTTACTGATATCTACATTTGGAGGATGGTACATTGACTTATGCAGTAACTGTATATTAAGACATATAAAACATTGCCATATATTGTGGTTTGAAATATGACTCTAAATTAGTCATATATGCATATCTTCTATTTTTGAAATTTCATATGACATAGAGCAGCTGTAAATACAGTAGAGAAGAGTGTAATTGTATGACATAAAATACTACTTATTACAGCTAAGGCTTCATATGATATGGTATGGTATATTTTTGCCATTTTGGCCTGTAGGAACATATGAATAAGTGATATCATAAATGATAGAGTGTTTTATTATCCGGCCTCCAATATGCTCTTTACTAAGGTCAATTAAAAGGAGAAAAACAATAAGCTTCAGTGCACTGTAATCAAAAGTCAGGGACCTACACAGCAGGTCTCAGGAGCTGGTGGTCTTCACTGAGCCCACTGCAAGGAGTGGTCACAACCACCAAGGCGCATCTTCTGGGAGACCACACAGCTTCCCTAACACAGCTCCTATGGCTCTTCATTTCAATGTCTATAACATGTTCTAAGGCCTTGAAGCAAAGACTGGATAATTTTTCCTTTTAATATCAGCTGCTACATTTTATGTATAAGGAAAAAATATTTGTCTATAGTATTTATCACCTTGTCCCTGGTTTTATTTTTTTTAATTTTCTGACTCACTCTACTCTTAAAAATATTTTATTAAGAAATAATAGAAAGAGAGTAATAGTATGAAGTCACAGAATTATACATATAGTCTACCACTATAATTAGAATTCTATAATTATAATATGTATAATTACATATATTATAATATGAAATGGTAGATAATATGAAACAGTAGAACTGTAAAAGTACATACAGCTAAATTGTAAGACACTCTGAGACACAAAGGAATAAAGCTACGGGTGCTGTGTAAGAAAAGTGCATGATAATGGAAGTATGTGATGTGATTTACTTGCCTGGCTTCTGTGTGGGAGAATAAATTCTATAATCTTGCCAAAACCTGAGGAAGCTGTGAGTTGAATTGCAGTAAATAATCTTATTGGAAAGGGTTTGATGTGATATACGGGATCCTCCTGCCTTTATACAAGAAAATTCCCCACTGATGACAACATTAAAAGCATGAGAACTGAAAGTGGGGTGATTTTTAATGTACTTCACGTTGTCCCTTGTGTCCCTAAGCCATAACCTTCTCCACTAGAGTTGGAAGAGAAGGTTGAGCTGTGTCTGGATAGCTCCAAACTCCCCAACATCCCTCAGGATTAAATAAAACCTACAACTAGCATTTTTCTCAATGTACATTTATTAAACCTCCTTTTATTCAGAAATGATTATTATTTTCTTATTAAGATTATTAATTTTATTCTCATATGAATTAACTCCTTCTTAGCTTAATGTTTTAAGGTTATGAATGCTTTAATGCATTATCTGATTTTTAGTCTCACAATATCAGTGTGTGATAAGTAGAAGTCTTTAGCCTATATGCTATGTTCAAATAAAATATGCTAGTTTGGAGAATTATCTGATCTCCCCAGTCACTTGTAACAAAAGAGGCCAGTCAGCAGCTGGATGCCTGTTTTATACATCTCAAATTTTAGCTAATAAGAGTTCTGTTGTGTGAGTTAGCATGACTTTAAATGGCAGTTTTATTTCTGCTGAAATGTCTACTTGTAATACATGTCTGTGGCTTAGAAACACTATAGAACAAGAAGTGCAACTGTTTTTCTTTAGATAATCTCACTTATGAAAAATATTTGAAGCAAGACAGTGGTGGCACACACCTTTAATCCCAGCACTCAGGAGGAAGAGACAGGTGGATCTCTGTGAGGTTGAGGCCAGCTTAGTCTACAGAGTGAATTCCAGGACAGCCAAAACTACACACAGAGAGAACCCTGTCTCAAAAACTATATACATATATACATATGTGAATATATATGTGTATATTTACACATAGTTATATGTGTGTACATTGCCTTCAAATAATTAATAGTCTAAAGGAGAAGGCAGAAAATTGTATACATTAAAAATACCACAATGATTTCCATTTTATTTTTTTTATTTTTTTTATTTTTTTGGTTTTTTGAGACAGGGTTTCTCTGTGTAGCCTTGGCCATCCTGGACTTACTTTGTAGACCAGGCTGGCCTCGAACTCACAGCGATCCGCCTGCCTCTGCCTCCCGAGTGCTGGGATTAAAGGCGTGCGCCACCATGCCCGGCTGATTTCCATTTTAATGCAATGTATGTTTAGTATTTTCTCTGCTGCCACCCAAAGCTCCTAAGAACATTATAATATGCTAGGTCATAAGAAAATCTATTGTCTGGTCACCACAGGATGTTGGGAGGATAAAAGAAGAGAAGTTATTTTAAAAAAATCAATAATGTGATTAAATAACATAAAACTTTAAACACTACCTACGAATGTCCAGGGAGGAGGAAAAAAAAACAGAGATAGATCTACATGGCTAGAGACAGATAATTTGATCATCCACACCTATGTAATGAAGTTTAAGCTTAGAACTCTGAAACCAGAACAAAGACCTCAGTTTGAAGAACATGTTAATGAGATAGTGAGGCATGCCTGGGAGCTGATGACCAGAAAGGGCAAGAAAACACTGCACCCCCATTCCCTTGCCCTGTGAATTTCTCTTATCTGGTTATTCCCAAGTTGCATCATTTATAATAAGCTGGCAATCATTAATCCTAAGTACTATATTGGAGCTAAAACTGTAGTACTCACATGGAACATGCAAGGCCATAGATGTGGTCCTTACTACTGAAAGCAAGAAAAGGGTAGGTAAGTATAGAATTTTCCTGAGTTTGTTGAGTTATTCTAGCAAATTGTTCAGCCTGTTAACCAATTGTGAGAACTACTAATTTTTATGTGTGTGTGTTTATTTACTTATTCATTAATTCATTTTGGTTGTTTAAGATGAGGTTTCTCGGTAGCCTTGGCTCTCTGGGAACTCACTGTATAGACCAAGCTGGCCATGAACTCACAGAGATCTACCTGGTTCTGCCTCCCTAGAGCTTGGATTGGAGGCATGTGTCACTGCCATCTGACAAGGAGCTACTAAATTTATAACCAAGTCAAGCAAAAGATCAGGTATCTAGGGAACCTGAGAACCCTTAACATAGAGATTCCTGCTTATTCTAGACAGTGTCTAAATGGGACTGAGCCACTGGACATCTCATTTGTGCAAGAGAATTAAAGAATTGGTTCTTCAGAAAATAAATATCATTTTCACCAACCCTATTGAAAGTCTTGACCTTAAGGCCTTTTGCATATGCATACCTGGTGTAGAGCATTCTATTACTATCCACCTCTTTTTCTACAAGGTATGTTATGAACTTGCCAAGACCTACAACTTATTCTTCCCAAACCATTTGTACCGACTCTATTCTCAATGTGGCTGTGTATATTAAGGAAGTATCTAATAGATCTTATAAATATGACTAGGAAAAAAGGAGTAATTTCTATGATTATGAACTTTGGTTCTTTCAAAAAATGAAGGCAAATATCCAGAAAGTTACATAAGAGTGACATGGATGACTCTTAGAGATTGAAGATAATTCTAGAAAGATTAAAAGTTGTATGTATCCATGTCTAGAATATAAAATTACCCAAGAAATGTCTTTAAGACAGACTTAACAAATCATACTTTAAAGCTTAACTTCAATGAAAATTATAGTTTAAAACTACAAATTTCATAATTAAACCAATATTGGAAGCTGACCATGGTTTAAAAAAAAAGTACCACTACATTACTGGCAAACATAGACATGTAGACCAATAGAATAAAATAAAGGAACAAAAATTAAGTCATACACTTATAGTCACCTACTTTTTGTCAAGGGCTTCAAAAGCATACACTAGAGAAAAGATGGTTGGTTCAACAAATGATGGTAGAAAACTGGATATCCATATACAGGACAATGAACTTATATCCATATCTCTCAACCTGCACAAAAGTTGACTCCATATACTTTATGGTTCTGTCGATTCTTATGGGACTCCCAACAATGGGAGTCGGGGTGTCTCTGGCTCTTTTGTCTGTGCTTGGGACCCTGTTCCTCCAAGTGGGTTGCCTCTTCCATCCTTAATATAAGTATTTCTGACAACCTTGCATCTTGTTAGGCCATGTGTCATGGATAACCCTGGGATGTCAGGGATTTTTAAGGGAAATAACAAAAAGAAGTGGATCTGGGAGAGAGGGGAGGTGGAGTAGGAGGATAAGAAGGAGTAAAAGGAGGGGAAATTGTGCTTGGGATGTAATGTAAGAGAGAAGAATAAAAGTCCTTATTTTTTAAACCAACTTTAAATAGATTGAATACCTTATTGTAAGAACTTAACTCTTCAACTGCTGGAGAAAACAAGCAAACCACTTCCAGACATATAAACAAGGACCTTCTAAAATTATTCTAATAGCACAGGAAATAATTCTAAAACTTGGCAAATGGGATTTCATGAAATTAAAAAGTGTCTTCTTCATAGTAAGGAAAACAATCCCTAGAATTAAAAAGTCAGCATATAGACTGGTTAAAATAAAACAAAACAAACAAACAAACAAAAGCCTTGACAACTACACAATATGCAGGTGATTGACTTCTAGAAAAACAAAGAACTACATAAATTAAACACTGAATAAACAAATCATACAATCGATAGACAAACTAATAAACTGAATAACAAGCTCAAAAGCTAAAATGCACATGATCAGTAAATGTTCAGGGACAAACAGATTCAAAGTGCTTTGAGACACCATAGCACCCTAGTCATAACAGCTATCGTAAGAAAACTAATGACAACAAAGGCTGGTGAAGATGTAAGGCAAGAGGAACCTTTACACTTTACTGCTGGTAATGTAAATTCATGAAGACACTACAGAAATTATGTAATCACTACAGAAATCAACGTGTCAATGTCTCATGAAACTGTCACATGACCATATGAGCCATAAGCCATATACTTGAACATCGTGTTTATCGCTGCATTATTCACAATATCTAGGAAATTGGTCCAGCTTAAGTGTCCATCAACAGATGCCCAAAGAAGCTGTAGCACCTGCACATAGTGGAGTTTTATTCAGCTACAAAGAAAAATAAACCAACAGTTGCAGGAAAATGGATGGAGATAGAAATCATGTGTTAAGCAAAGCAACCAAGATTCAGAAACAAACATACCACATGTTTTCTCCCATATATAAGACCTCTGTTTTAAATTTAAGTACGTATGTTGCGTGTGAGTATATGCATGTGTGCCTACGTGCACACATGTGTGCATACATACATGTGTGTGTGTGTGTGTGTGTGTGTGTATGATGAAAGTAAAAGGGAGATCATAGGAGGAGAAGAATAGACTTTGAGGGCATGAAAGCCAAAGGGGAACTATCTGGGGAGAAGGGAAAGGGGCAGCAGCATTAAGGGGGCACAGTGATGAACAGTGGAGAAGACATGGTACATCTATGGAATGCTGTAATGAGAACTGTTACTTGTATGTGTTCTTTTAAAAGATTCAAAATATATATTAGAAGTTGGGGCTTGCATATCACACATGAAGCCTTGGAGTTCATCCCCAGCATCCCATGCACGTATGTGCCCATGTGCGCACACACGCATGCGCGCGCGGGCGCATACACACACACACACACACACACACACACACACAGTCTCTACTAAAAAAGTCTTCAGGCCCATCTCCAAAGTTTCATTCTAAAGATATGGACTGAGATTTACAGATTGAAATGTTGACTATAACTTAGCAAGATACTCAGAAAAAGGGTGTGACTCCCGCTCAAACAATGATCCAAGGGCTAAAGTTAAAATGTGCATCAGTCACCAATTTGTTACTTTTTACAGCCAACCAACAGTTCTTACTGCAAAATGAGTCACCACCAAACCTCAACTATTTTTTTCTGGTTTTGTTAAGAAACTGAAGACATCACCAGTAAAACTGAAAGTGCCATAATCTAAGTTATTTGCCACACCATTTTGTTAGTGAAGCTTTACTTTTATTTATTTATTTATTTATTTATTTATTTATAAATAATTGTATGTACATGGATCTTTTGCCAGCTTCACATCACATGTGTCTTCAGAGTCCAGAAAAGGGCATCAGATCCCCTGGACCTGGAGTTACAGATGGTTATGAGCCACTATGTGGATATTGGGAATTGAACCCTGATCCTCTGGAAGAGGAGCCAGTGCTCATAACCACTGAACCAACTCTTTAGCCCCATTGGTAGATTTTTGATAATAGTTTTCATTAAAGACGATAGAATTTTTCATTGGTAGATACTATCCATATTTACTTTGAAAGAAAGAATATAGCCCTCATGTTCTTTTTTGTTATTGGTTTTTCCTTCTCTTCCTTAAATTAGGCACTCTGAATCTGTCAGGAGCTTGCTTTATTGTTCTCCATGAGGCTGACTCCACTAACAACCCTAAACCATCTGTGACTATAATCTGGAAATGGGATTTTCTAGGAGATGATTTTGTGAATTTTGCTCATTGATCTGAAAATGAGCCTATTTGGGCACTTTTTTTCCTCCAAGCATGAAACCTAATCTTATTGCTCATTTCAAACTCCATTTGGTTTACGTGCTCAAGTATTTATTAAGTACTTCCTAGGTAACCAAGAACTTTGGAACTGAAGAGCCATAAAGTATTAAGAGATAGGGTGATAAGCAAATCACTAGAATATTTGAAGGCAATAAGTATGGGATGGAGCAAGAAGACAGGGACCAGGGATTGAGGAAGGGGCTATAATGTAGAATAAGGAGTTCAAGATCATCTCACTGAGAAGTAAGCACTTGAACAACATTAAAGAAAGTGAGCCACGTGCTGTGGGAGACACATACAGGCTGCTTTGACCTGAGGTGAGAGCATGCAATATTCATGAGTAGTAAGGAGGGGATTGTGCCCAGATGAAGCCAGACCTTCAGAGTTGCCCTGCTAGGATGTCTTGACAGGATAGAAACAATAGGAAGAGCAGAGGGACCAGTGAAAGACCACTGTAAAAACATTACTTCTGAGTGACGGTAGTAGAAGAGTGAGGAGTGCACAGCACTGGACGTAATTACAAGGGAGGGTCGGCAAGATTTCTCTCTGATGGGTGAAGGAGCTTCAAGTATGACAGTCAAGCTTGGCTTTCTTGTTTACCCGACAAGATGAACAAAGAGGTTGCCAGCCACAGATGTGCATAATACACACCTTTTGAGAGGAGCTGGATGCTGGAGAAAGATTAAATTTAATGCTGGGCACATTGCATTGAGAATTTTTTTCCTTAAACCTCTAAGTGGAAATGTCAAGTTACGATAGCATCTGTGAGCCTGAAGTTTGGAGGAAGAACCATCAGCATACAGATTCCTGTCTTCAGAAACCAGCACTCAATCTCAACTAGATTTTTCACAAGGAAGTTATGCCCTGAAGCCTTAAAGCATATGTTCCGGGTACTCAAGCTCTCTCTAGGGCATATAGAATGACATTGCTTGTACAGCCTTCTAGAGATAATTGAGAATGCTTTAATTCTGTGGCTTGGATAAGAAGACTAAATGAGGAATGCCACTGTGGAAAGGGAAAGACGTAAGATCCTGGCTTTTTTTTTTTTTTTTTTTAGGCAAGTTTTCTCAATTCCTATTTGTAAGGTCATTTGAAATTTAAAAAAATTTTCTAGTTATTTTTAAACCTGAAGCAAAACACTGAAAACCAGTATTTCCAATTATAAACGCATTTAATTTGTATTCCAAAAAAGGGAGAAGGGCATCGGTGGTGTTGGGGAAACAAATCTTCCTCCAGCCCAGAAATCTTCTGTAGTAGTAGAGAGCACGTCTATCATTGAATACTTCCCACATCAAAAGATCATGCACATAACATGTACTCTGCTGGGCTGTGCAAACAGAGGGGCATTCCACTAGCATTCCCATAGCCATGCATACAACAATCCACCCACTGCAACATAAACAATGACTAGTATTCAAGTAAGAGGGCTTTGTGGCACTTTCATCATACACTGTGTGGTAACTGGAATCACCATCTGGATTCGTTCACTGGATTTACCCAGAAGAAGAACTAAATTCATGTCTTTATGACAAGAGGCTGCTGCACAAGGAAGCAAGAGTGGGAACTAGTGAACCTCATTAGTCAGGTTCTACCTCCCCTAAGAAGGGGAAGAGGATGCTTCCTTGACTTAGGATCCTTTGGTTGGACAGAAACTAGTGTCCTCATCTTTTTTTTTTTTTTTTTGATGTTTGCATTGAAAATAAAAAGCTTCTAAATCCTTTTTATAAATTCCTAGATCATTAAGCTAAAACAAAAACAAAAACAAAAAAAAAAACAAAGCATGACTTTTTTTTTTATTTAACTAAAACATAGATTGCATCATTTCCCCCTTCCCTTTCCTCCTTCCAGTTCCTCCTCAAGAATTGATTGCCTCTTATTCTTTAATTATTAGTGTGTGTGTGTGTGTGTGTGTGTGTGTGTGTGTGTGTGTGTGTGTAGTGTTTTTGTATGTATATGTTTTGAGGGTTTATCACACAGGATTTGATAACCAATTAAGAGTCCCATCCCTGGAGAAGATTAATTCTCTGTCTCTCTGCTGTGTTTAATTGTCTGTAGCACCTCATCTAGGGTTGAGGCCCCATGAGATGTCTTCCAGCCATGTTAGCATGTCAACTGATGTCACCATTGTTCAGGGATTGTTTAAACAGCCACATTGCTGAAATTTTATGATTGTACTGTTTTGGCTATATTTGGAAGATACAATCTTATAGAAGATTTCTCGGTCCTCTGGCTCTTACAATCTTTCCACACCCTCTTTTATGATATTCCTTGAGTATTCGGTGTAGGGGTTCTGTTGTACTTGTCTTAGTTGGGACTGGATACATCACAATCAGTTGTTTTCCACATTTTGATGAGTTGTGTTTTTCTCTGATGGTGTTCGTCTGTTGTAAAGCTAAATTTCTTTGGTGAGAGCTGAGAGCTACACTTATCTGTGAACATAAAGATAAATATTTAGTACACAGTTAGGAATTATGCTGGGTCAGTAGAATGACAACGCAAGGTTCTCCTCCAAGATCCATGGCCTCACTAGGACTAGTAAGTAGGACCTAGTTATCTGCCTAGCTTTCCAGTACTTGGGCATATTTCACCCTCCCCCTACACACACCGTTAAGGGGCCCTTAAGTCTAGATCAAGAGCTGTAGTTTATTGACAAGATGTGAGTTCCACTATTGCACCCTTAAAGAGATAATGCCATATCTTAAAGAGATAATGTTCTTTGGTGTGGTTCATAGGTATCACACCTGAGTAGAACTGTTGATTGCTTTCCTCCCCTGGCTGCTTGCATAGGACTTCCCAGTATTATGAAAGCTAGTCCTCAGTAAGGAGGCTTTCATGTCATATCTAGCTCAAATCCTTTCGAGTTCTGTGTTCAAAATGTGTGGTGTCTTCAGCAATAGGCACTTACCTTCTGTTTCTGGGACACAACCAACAACAATAGCAATAGTCTATAGTGTTTTGAGAGTCTCTCCAATTCCTCTGACAAACTACTCAAAAGGAAATCTTTCGTGTCTGGCACTGGAGATTTTCAATAGGCTATTGCTCTTAGGGAAGGCAATATCATCCCAAGTGGCATAATGTCAGTAAAACTATAGATATCTGTTAGATAGGTGTATAATGATGGTAAATGATGATAAATAGATGATAGATAGATAGATAGATAGATAGATAGATAGATAGATAGATAGACAGATAGATAGATAGACAGATAGACAGACAGACAGACAGATAGATAGATAGATAGATAGACAGACAGATAGACAGATGATAGATGGCAGAGATGAAGATAGACAGACAGGTAGATAGACAGATGATAGATGAGTACACATGTATCAATTGTATGTGATTTGAGATAAATATAAAATATGCTCCTCTATAGATATTTCAAATATCATTAGTGTTACTTATCTTCCTTCCTCTCCTACTGTGTTGTCCTCTCACCTTCTCTCCAGATAAAGGCCCCTCTTGTTTTTCCCATTTCCCCTTTAATACCATGAGGGTAAGGAAGGAGCTTTCCTGTTTTAGACAGGAAAAAGTACTTCCTTACAATCCTAAATTCTCTCTTTCATTTGTGTTAAATCTATCTATCTATCTATCTCATGCCTCCTCAATGAAACTGGAGCTAGAGAGACTGAAAACCAGGGACCCCAGGGCTCCTCCTGTCTCTGCTTCCCAGGTGCTTGGATCCCAGCATGAGTCACTATTCCCAGCTCTTACATGGGTATGGCATATCCAGACTCTGGTCCTCCTCCTGCTTGCACAGCACTCACTTTTCTGAGTGAGCCAGCCCCAAATGTAAGGTCTTCTTTTTTAAATTAGGTGCTTTAAGGTGTAAGGGAAGGGTTGGTAGAGCGGTTTGTGCAGGCCCCACTGGGTCCAGACCTGCCAGCCTTGATGGCCTTCTTGTGAAGCTCCTGGACCCTCTAGGTCTTTCTATCTCCCCATTGTTTCCATACTCCTCTTACCTGGAGTCCAGCAGCAAGTCCCAGCATCTGTACCAATATCCTGCTAACTGGAGACTTTCGGAGGACGTCTATGTTGGGCTAATACCCACTTATAAGTGAGTATATACCATGTGTGTCTTTCTGAGTCTGTGTTACCTTACTCAGGATGATCATTTCCAGTTCCATCTATTTGCTTGCAAATGTCAAGATTTCCTTCTTTTTATTAGCTGAGTAATATTCCACAGGGTCAATGTACCTAACCCCCCTGTTCAGGTCTAGCCAATGGACAGCCCATTCTTCACGGTTGTGGGGAGAGTGGGGACTGCCTCTGACATGAACTCTGGTGCCTCCAATTTGATCACTTCCTCTTGTTGGGGGGAGGGCCTGCAGGAACACAGAAGAAAGGGATGCAGGCTATCTGGATGAGACCTGATAGGCTGTAGTCATGTGGTGGGGGAGGAGGTCTCCTTTTATCAGCGGTCTATGGGGGGATAGTGTGTAGGAGGGAGGGGGGACTAGCAAGATACAAGTGAGGGGATAACAATCAGGATGTAATCTGAATAAATTACAAACAAAAAAGCAAACAAAACAAATAAAACATATCACTGGGAGAAAAAGATGTAAGACAATGAAGAAGTCATTTCTGTTCTTTTTAGTAGGAAAAAAACAGCCTCTTTACATCACTTGTCATTACAATGGATGCTTAGCTCCAGGTGAAAAATGAAGATAAATGTTTTTTGACAACAGTACATCTCAACCTTTAATTTGCTTGTGTGCATTCAAATTCCAAGACATATATTTGCAATATTATTTGGCCCTGGATTATCAGCTTTTGTTGTGGCTGCCTTGAGAAGAGGTACTTTTAGCTTTAGAAGGAAGACAGCATGTGAAATATTGGTCCACAGACTGACACACACAAAGTTGTCACAGTTGACCTGATACAGATTTGACTAACTCCAGGAAGTGAAGGACTTAATCTTGTTTCAGTCATTATCCTATACCTGTATTTTTCATGACCAAAAGCTTGTCATTTCTACACATGAACTTTTAGTTTGTATTAACATCTATATTTGGTACTTTGCATAAAATACTTATGTTTGTATTTACATATTTAACTAAAACAGAAGCACTCTGTATCCTTACTTTACCACTTCGACAATAATGGCATTAATATATTATGTTTCCTAGCTTTACCTAAAGAACTACTCTATGGGTTCCACATTTGGGCAGCCCCCTGCTTATGTATTTGAAATCACGCATGGTGCTTTATGTCTGAAAAACGTTTCTGGTCATAGAACAACATTTTATAGGCTAATTTTTGGCTATAAAGTACTGAAGCTTCACCTGGGTAGTGACATCATAGACAAGTATTTGGCTTTCCATCAACATTAACCTCCAGGAGAACTAGGTATAAAACCTGTAATTGTATCATTAATACATTGTTAAATATATATACCAAGTAACAGCTATTTTCATAATCACTAATTTCTAATCGTGATTTATGATGTGAGGTGACATCTACAATAAGAACAGAATGTTTTCCAAGTAACCCCAATGGTTTCTTTAATTTACATAATTACAGTTTGAAATGTGTGTGTCTTCAGGGATGTGTGTCCCAGACTTCCTCACACAGCCTGCCTATTCACCTCCTGTACTTGTGCTGTGTGGGGAAAGGTGCTAATTGCTCCTTAATCCCTGCCCTGCCTATAACCATTAACCATTAATTGTTTGCCTATCGGACAGCTGGTTGGAGCCCTGGGCCTCAGACTGTCTTCTTTCTAAAGCTTAAAATTACCTCTTTTCAAGGCAACCAAAACAAGAAAGAGGAAAAACTTGATGCTTTGATCTTTTCACCTTGAAAATAATGTTCTGCTCTCTTCATCTCATTGTTCCTCTACCTCATTCTTTTTTTTCTTGTGTATTTTCTTTTCTTGATTTATCTTTAATTTATATATTCACTTTACATGCTGATAATGGCCCTTCCCATTTCCTTCCAGTCCTACCCTCTTCCCCCTCCCTACTTTATTCTTTAAACCTTTCAAATTTTTCATTTCACTCTCCTAATGACATCAAATTCCCTCTTAGAAGAAAAACATCAAAATTCTACTAAATAAATCAGTAAGTTTTTAAAATACCCATGTAGTGATTTGGCCTACCCACATACTGAAATCAAGTGTCTGTCAGGATGGATGTTCAGACTAGGCTCCTACAAACTTCCAATCTCTTTTTGTGAAGCCCAAGCTGGCCCCTTAGTAGTGGGAACCTTCCTAGTGCAATTCCTGAGGTCGAGGCCACTGAAGAAGGCACCTCCCATTGGCCACAAACTCATTCTAAGATGTTGACTACAGAATTTGGGTGCTATTTTCTCTATAGTATAAAAGGAAAGAATAAATCAAAAATGTAAATAAAATAAGATTCAATTAATCTTCTTAAAAGATACAACATTTCGTTCTCCCAAAAAAGTCTCCTGTAGTGGATGGCCAGGGTCTCCCAACCCATCCTAACTCTCAGGCAGAACATGATCTCCTAACTAGAAAATATTCCTCCCCCTAATACTAATTCCTCTAGTTTAATTTGGATCTCACCAACTAAATTTCACCTTGACCTGGAAATAAGGGGATATGACAGGAAATTCTACATTCTCAGTTTCTATCTATCCAGTTATCTGTATTATTAACAAATTATTACACATGGTCTTCATTTTACCATAGACCAAAGACCACAGAACCACAGAATCATGAAGAAAACAGACTCTCAGTGATTCCTGAGTATTGGCTGGCTATATTTTCACTTTGGACAGAGACTCACTTTTTTTTTTTTTTTTTTTTTAATGTCTATGCTTTGGTTGACAAATGTGACCCACATTTGCCTATTGCTGAGTTTGCACACAGCCCATTTTGTGGCACCACCTGTGGGTCTCATCTATCTAGCCAGGCACTAAATGCTTATTCTTTTTCCATTCCATTTTCCTGAGTATATAAAGTTTTGGGTTTTTTTTTTTTTGTTGTTGTTGTTGTTGTTGTTTTGTTTTGTTTTGTTTTGTTTTTTTGCTTTGTTTTTGTTCGTTTGTTTGGGTTTTTGTTTGTTTGTTTGTTTTGTTTTGAGTTTTTTGCCTTTGGCTGCCTCCTCTCTCCTCCAACATGACTGCTTCTCCTTTCCCAGATGGTCTGTTTTGGGGACCTAAGAAAGTCTGTTAGTCATGGAATTAAGTCTGTCCTGCTGAATTCCAATATGGAAAAATGTGGGGCCCACCTCAACCTTCAATACACAGTTCTCTGGACGCTTGCAGCACTTCAGAATTACTTCAAATTTTCACATGGATGTGGCTTCTCGCACAATGTGACTGTTAAAGCTGTGTCTGCTTACTCTCTCAAAATGATCATTTAGCATTATTTAGCTAATGGGAGCCAGCTTTTAGAGAATTAATTACTTAGGGCCTTGCAGGTTTTCTTAATGAAAAGATAAAATGTCTAAATGAATTTAGCTAAAATTGGAGAGTGGGGGTTTAAGCTATCTATCCCAAATGGAATTTGTTTCTAACAATATGATTTTGTTCAAGAATATGCCTTGTATTTCTTCTTATAAGGTCTATACACAAGGAATCTCATGACAAAAGCATCTACTACAGTTAGGTTTGGTGTGTTTTCACTAACTGTCTATCCATTTAGGTAATCAGAATTCTTCCTTGGATTGAGCAGAATGTGTTAAAAAATGATACCTATATTGGGATAGTACCCTAAGGAATAGTTTCCTGATTTACAGAAGGGAATAGCTGACCAAAAGAATATAGGAATAGAATCTCATATTTAGTAAGAAATAGTAAGAAATAATAATTATGATGTCAGGGTTATGTAATATGTCTCTCAAGCAATATTTATTGTTTGGAAATGAGTTGTCTCATTGAGGATATAATAATAATTAATACTTAAGATCTCCACTGAGTTTTATGTGTTCATTGTGCCAAGGGATTTATAATATTATTTCATTTGTACCTGAAAAGCCCTGCAGCCTATGAAGTCTTGTCTTCCTATGAAATAATGTATCATATACATTAGAAAATTAAGGCCCAACAGATATAATAAAGAATTTCACGAGGCAATGCTAGTGTTTGAACTAAAAAGAATGATGTGCATCTAAAGTCTCTACTCAGCACCTGTTCACACACGTATCCATGCTGCAGCCATTGCTGCCTCCAAACCTCAAACATACCAACTCATTATGTTGTGTAAAGATTTTCCTTTACCCAAAATAATTCACCACATCGACCCTGTAAGTTGTTCCTTTATCTTTCTGTATGTGATTCATGTATCACTGCATCCACAAGGACTTTCTTCACTTTCCCAAGAACAGTTACAGTTTTTTTTGTTGTTGTTGTTTTTGGTTTTGGTTTTTTTTTCCTCTAGAGCTCCGTGTGTGTGTGTGTGTGTGTGTGTGTGTGTGTGTGTGTGTGTGTGTGTAGTTGTGCATTCTTACACCACTATTTCATAAATCAAGAAGCAGATGAATGAAGCCTTGGGCTCCAAGATTCCACACATTATTGATTAAAGGAAGCTTTCTGATTGAATAAATTCTGTGACTGAGCAAGCAAAACATATTTTTAGTCCTTTTCAACAGAGACTACTATGCAAGACATTATCTGAAATAAAAACAAAGCAAAACCCACAGTGTAACTCTACAGTATCATTTATGCTACTATTGCTTTGTTTTGTGGGGGTCTTGGGGGGGATAGAGGTGTGGGTGTTTTGTTTGGTTGCTTTTGGTTTTGGTTTGGTTTGGTTTGGTTTTTTGAGAGAGGGTTTCTCTGTGTAGCCTTGGCTGTCCTGGACTCACTCCAGGACCAGGCTGGCCTGAGACTCACAGAGATATGACTGTGTCTGCCTCCTTGAGTGCTGGGATTACAGGCGTGCGCCACTTTGCCCTTTCCATCTTAGTGTTATTATTTTTAAAATATATTATGTGTGGATTTCATATGATGTATTTGCTTATACTCACTATCCCAAATCTTCAGAAATCCATTCCAATTCCCCAAGTAATGTCCTCATTTTAATATTTTTAGACAAACCATCATGTTCCTTTGTACTGCATTTACGTTCTTGGGTGTAAGGCCATCTATAGAGTGTAGTCAACTTACAAGGGCACACCCTTAGGAAAAACTGACTCTCTCTCCCTCTCCCCAAAACCATTATTTGCAAGAGTGTGTAAGCTAAGAGTGGGGCTTTGTTTCTACCTCCTCACTTCACACTTCAATTTTGTCTGACTTGAGCTTGCTCAGGTCTCACTCATGCTGTCAGAGGCATAGTAAGTTCGTGTAAACAACAGCACGATCATGCCTAGAAAATACCGTGTCCTTGCACACCTGAATCTTGCAATCTTCCCACCTTATCTTCCACAATAATCCCCAATGCTGGAGAGGAATAGGTATGACACAGATGTCCCATTTGGGAATCAACACTACAGTCTCTTATTTTCTGCACCTTGACCAGTTGTTAGCCTCTTTGTTAATGTTACAAGTAGAAGTTTCTCTGATGAAGATTGAGAGATGCACTAATCTATGGATGTATCTATAAGTAAAAAAAAAGTCGGTTTACTACTGTGTCCATTTTGGACAATAGTACTGGGTTCTTCCTGAATGTCTGTGAACTGACTGGAAACATTTCTTGGCCCTTATAACAGTGCCTGGTACTGGTTTCACATTATAGAGCAGGCGTTCCCTAAATCTAATCAGAAAGCAGTTATTCCCATGGTATTTGTGCCACTACTGCCTCAGTGACTAAACCTTTTTGGGCTAGTTACTAATGTAGCTTCAGGATTCAGTTTTGTAAGCCTCCTATAGTAAGCTTCGTAGCTCCTTCAAACACGTGAACTATTTAGTAATGAAGTTTCCAAGGCAGTACTAGCTTGAACTTGCCATGTTCTGTGACTCAGGTGTGTTTGTATTCAGCAATAGGGTTTTACTGTCAAGTTCTGGAGGGTAACCGAGAGCAATGGCGATAGCTTGTAATGTTTAAGGGGTCTATGGGATCCATTGCCCAAAATTTCAAAAGAAGTAATGCATTTCTGACACTGGGCTTTTCATCTGTTAGCCTGTGGGATCTAATAGAGGCACGACTGCTTCACAGGATGACTCCAACTACACTCTGAGGATAAGTCCTGAGTGAGTGAAGTCCTTCTGTGAACGTGGTGATGATGACATGGGCATGGCCTTGTCAAGGTCTATGGAGGAATGGCAAAGTCTTGCCTCCCCCTGTGAGGTTACAATCAGAGATAAATAGCAAAGCTGTCCTCTGGTCCATGTGTGGATATTGATCATGTGTAAAAAATGTCCACCATAGCTTTCTACCCCCTGCATACTGATGGCCTGAAGACTGTTCCCCTACAATGCTGCTCTTATTAAGATTAGTTAAACCTGTCTTCTTGATCCAGATGTATGTATCCTCCTTGTTTATCTGAATGCAATAACCCTGCATCCTTTGCTTTCTGTATGCAATAACCCTGCCTCTCTGCTCAACTGCAGCACTGCACAGACCTTCCAGGGCATACCATTTTTTCCAAGAGATCCTAGACCACCCAAACCCAGCTTACTGTCCATGTGTCTGTTTGTATATCGCTCTTCATCTCCTACCACCCCAATCGGGTTCACCCCCAGAAGCAGTGCATGAATGCAATATACAAATTTTATATATTTATATGTAGTATATATTTTTAAAAGAAGAATAAAAGAAAAGTCTTAGAGAGTAATGCCTGTTCCATGTCTCCATGGAAACAGAAGTTGGAGGGGAAACTCACGAGGTGACACCTATAGGGGGAGATCGTGGCAGGCTATTTTTTCAAACATTGGTGTGACTTGTTTCCTTGTACTTCGTAGTTCAAGGCTAAAAGCCATGATCCTAGGGTCACATCTCCACAAGCTGGATAGTGTCGTGGCCTGTACCTGGATGATCTGAGGCCCTCCCTCTGAGGTTGCAACAGGTCTTTCTTCTAAATTTTCCAAGTGGGCTGCCACTCTTGACTTTCAGTGCTGTTTTCTAATTGACAGTTCAAAATCCTAAGGCAGTGACCACTTGTCTGGAATGTAGTTTTGAATATGTCACTTTTCAAGTACTTCATATGTGGAAGAACTTATATTTAAAAATAAGGTAGCCAACGTGGGGTGCACCTTAAGCAGGATGTCTTGGATTCTTGCCACTTAAAGACTTCTGCAGGAGAGTCTTCTCTTGTCTATAAAATAAGATGGAAGTAGATATGGTTCTAGCCATGCTCCAGCGGAAGACACGGGTTATATAAAGACTGACTGCAACAATGTATGACCCGAGTACCAAGTACACAGTTACCATCACTACCATATTGTTTAGAAATCTACGTGCACACATTGAGTTAAAACAAATTTTAAGGCCACCACTAACTGAATATGATATGAAGATAATATAAAGTCACTTCTCCAAGTTTTTAAGCCCTTGTCCAAAAATAATATTTATCACGCTACTTAAAATTCATTGTGTTATATATTATGTAAAGACTACATGACAAAAATCAATTCTGAAGTTAGTATTTTTAAATTTCTCTTTCTTCTGAAGAACAATTGTTTCTATAGGACACTGGACAGCTAAGGCATTGTTTGCTTTGTGGGGGAATTTGCCAACATTAACCCAAGAAAGACCCTAAAGTCTAAGCTTCTGTGTTGCTGCAATTCAGATGTAGCAACCAAATAGAAATGCAGCCAATTTTATTCTTATAGAAATTTAAGAAATCCAATTAGAAAGCATGCCTCAAAGATGATCACTGGATCCTAGAGGTAAGGTGGGCAGAGGACCACAGTGGTCCAGGCCAATCTTTACCTCAGAACAATAGTCAGCTACGCACATGGGGCCAAGTAAGTAAAAGACGCAGGTCTTGACACTGCAAGACAAGATGTAGTGGGATTGCCTGGTGGTGTTTGAGAAGCTTCTCATTCTTCTTAGTGCAGCCACTGAAATGAAGATGAAGGGATGAAAATGTAGCTCAGTTGGTGGAATGCTCATCTGACATGTAGGGAGCCTGGGATTAGGTTATCAGCATAAGCAGTGATAAAAACCAGGCCTGGTGGCGTATGCTGGGAAACCCGACACTAAGGAGATGGGGTTAGGAGAATCAGAAATCTGTGGTCATCCTTGACTATGTAGAAAGTTTAAGGGCAGCCTGAAGTACATGAGAGCTGTCCTAATGTTTTCTTTAAGTAAGTAAAATGAAAATTGACCCAGTGTGATGATACAAGCTATAATCCCATCGTTCAAAGGGCTAAAATAAAAGGAAGCATTAAAACTTAACCCTCTAGCCAGCAGCCACTGTTTTATTTTCAAAACCTAAACATTGCCTGCCTTAATACCACTGATTCTATAGACTTTTACCCTCACAGTGCCCTGTGCTGTTTTACAAAAATAAGTGTCAGTTCCTTTTGTTTTTCAACAGATCTCTTTTTTGGAGTTAACTTAAAACTGATTTTTGTCATGTGATACTGACCTAAGACACGGCCAATGAGTATCATGTAACATATGAGTATTATTTTGGGATTTCACTTCAGGACACATAATAGTAGTTTGAAGCTACCTTTTCATGCATTTCTTTAATAAAGTAAGGATCTTATTTTTGCATATCCTCCCTTCAAGCAGAGTGCAAATCCTAATTATATAGTACTATGGACAAGTAAGTATTAAGTCAGAGTTGATTAACAACGTTACCAATTTTAACCATAGTTTTCCTTTAAAGTAATTGTTACTCTGTGACTAAAAAAAAAAAAAAAAAAACAAACAAAAAAACAAAAAACCTCAAACCAAGGGAATGAAAGGGAAGACGCACAATCATGTGGAGTGTACATTTGAAGGTTTCCATCATAGGAAACCTACCGGGATAAGCAATGGATCATTTTGTGAATCCATGTTTTCTTCTGCCCATGTTTTCCATATTTAATGTTATTAGACCCTGTTATGTATGGACCAAGGGCATGTGTCAACAATTGAAGCCATTTTCCCTTTTGGGCACAGCTGCAGATTGAGGTTGTTTGTGATGACCCCATGTGAAAAAGGTCACCATAAAGTGACCTTCATCAGCCAAGAATCTATTCAAAGAACAAATACACATGTCAAGTGGAACCCAGGCAGATGGCCATGTCAGCCATCAGATTCCATAGAATGGACAAAGTGTGCAAATGGCAGCAGATCTCACAGCAATGCTGGTGACGACAAATATATGTAAAACTCAAGATAAAAACATTTTAAAAATATAATGCTTTTATTAATTCTTTGTGATGTTTGTACAATACTTTGAAAATAGTCACTTCTTACTCTTGTCCCTAACTACCTCCAGATCCACATCCTGTCTCTCCAACCCCTCTGACGTCCCACTCCTTTTGTGTGTTTTTTTTTTAGTTTTGTAACCCACCAACTACAATTTGCACTTCCCATATACTCAAGGGCATGAGGCCATCCATTGGAGCATAGTTGACCTACAAACATCACAGCTGTGATAAAAACTGACTTTACGTCTCCCAAGAAACTACCAATTGTCAATAGCTCCTCAACTAAGCATGGGGGGGGGGTTCATAAGACACCTCACCCATGCTGAAATGTTGACTGGATTGATCCTGTGTAGGTCTTCTGCTGGCAGCCACAGCTATGGTCAGTCTCAAAATGCAGTAGCTAGTCAAGTCACAGGATCGTCCCCTTCACCCCCCCCAACTTCAGATTCTTACAAACTTCCTGCTTCCTCTTCTGTCATGGTTAATGAGCCTTAGGGTGTGGGGGGGTGCAACATAAATAGCCCTTTTATGCCTGAACACTCTATAGACACTTATTCTGTGCTGCGATAGTTGTGAGTCTGTTAGCTACCACATTCCTCTCTGGTGAAGGACTGAGAATTACACGAATCTATGGGTGTAGAGATACGTTTTTAGCCTGCAGTTTAATACTACATAATATGTTTAGCAGAACGGAATAGTAGTTTACCCCTAACGCCTATGTATTTTCTATTTACTACTTCTCAGAGAGATTTGCAGTGCTGGGCATGCACTTTCTCCTGTGGAGTCTTAAATCCAATTAAAAAGTGGCGGGCTAACTTCACAACATTCATGCTACTATTCCGCCCATAAGGATATCTTACTTTTTATAATTCACAGGATTCCCAGATGGGTAAGATTGTTGATGATTTCCCCCCAGGAGCCTACAGAAGACCCTCTCATACTCTGAAAGCTGACAGACTGAAAGGGAACAAATCCCCACACATCTGGTTTTGTTTTCTTCATGGAGACCAATCTCCTTTATGGAGCCAATATATTAAAATGCTAAACCCATCTGGAAATACCTTATAAGACACATTAAGAAATAAAGTTTAAGCCAGGTGTGGTTGCACATGCCTGTAATCCCAGCACCCGGGGAGCCAGAGGCAGGTAGATCTCTGTGAGTTCAAGGCCAGCTTGGTCTACAATGTGAGTCCAGGACAGCCAAGGCTACACAGAGAAACTCTGTCTCAAAAAAACAAAACCAAAAAAGAAATAAAGAAATGATTGAAGGAAGGAACAAATGAATGAAGGAAAGAAAGAAAGAAAGTAAGTTAGTTAGTTTAAAGTGGGAACCCTGTGATCCAGTCATGAAGACATGAAACATAGTCATCACAGGCCAGAATAACTATAGGATTCCACCTGGAGTGAGCTGCTTAATAATGACAAAGCTGTTATAACCATAGGAAAGATAATATTCATCTGGAATAACCTTTCCTGTCTTCTTTTCTCATGCAGACTCATTTTTTTCTGAGTCTAGTATATGAAGAGCCACTTAGAATCACAAATTGGGTGGATCTCTGAGGACTTAGGAGCTCATCCATTTTATGTTACCCTCTCCTTTCAAAGACAAGAAAACTCTGTTCCAGGGGTTAAATAACCTGCTCAATTCTCTAAGCCTCTTGATCCCACAGGCAAAGCAGGAACTTACATCTCCAGTGCCTGACCTAGGACATTTCACTACATTTCCTCCATACAGGTTGGCCTTTTTAGAGAAACTGAAAAATAAAATAACTGAATTAGAGTAGTTGTCACACTTTGACCCAGCAATAGAAATCTTGCAAGTTGTCTAAATGTGTGCCTGATAGCAGCTCAGGAGTGGCATGTCTAAATAATGTATATTTTATATGCATAAAAAATGTGAAATCTAACAATGAATAACTTGTTATATCATTTCCAAGAAGTTTCTATAGCTACTGTAATGTAGATGACATACTTGCTTTGGATTTTTAAAAAGGTGGCCTTGCAATTACAATCTTATTTATACATTAGGAACTCTATGACCTAAATTTCAATATTTATCTTAAAATGTAAAGTAAATGAAGCACACTTTAAGAAAACTCTCCACAAGAGTAACAATGGAACTCACAACACACACACACACACACACACACACATACATTTATGCATACATACACACACATGAACACACCATGCACACATGTAAGCATGTGCACAATCAGGCTTTTCTGAATTTCCAGAGGTAGGATGTTTATGAGTTAGGAAGTCTATATTTTCTTTAAGAAGGAAATTCTCTTAAAATGTTCACATTATTATCAAGTATATAACAGCCAAATCTACCTTTTTGAATGTTGTTACAAGTCATGGTCTCTTGTCCTACAAGCTTAATTGCCACACCTCTAGCAGCTTCTTTGCAGCACAAGCCCCTGTAAGTGAATTTTCTATGAGATTTGTAGTAAATAGTTTAGAATATATTTCTGATTCTAGGATTCAACTGGAAATTTTTAAGGCATGCTAGTGATATCCCAAAGAATAATGTAGAATGTCAGTAGCTATGACTCATTGTTTGGTCAAAATAAGGACTCCTGGGTTGTTTATAAGGAGAATGTAATGGTTATTAGAGACTGTGCAAGGTCACATAGTATCTATACAATTTTTCCATGGGAAATGTTGCATATCAAAGATTCAGTGGACAGAAGAAAGCAATAGTTCTATGCATCTATTGCCTGGATTTCTAATGCTCTCCAAGTCATGTGAGTTCATAGGTTTGTCTAAGTCTGTGCTCATCCGTGCAGTGTTGATTCTGATCAATAATGGCCTGGCAAGGATGGATGTTCTGAAAAAATCTAGCAACTCCCAAAAGATTTTCATGGGGCAAACCCACCCTCAGAGCAGCTTGGCTACAGAGAGGTCTAACAGTGCTTCCAGTCCAAAACACATTGGACATAAATACACAAAGTTAACCTCAAACCTATTAAAGTCAAAACAGGAAAGAAAGAGTGGCAAAGAATTGTTTCTACAAATGCACCAGTGAATCATGTGATCAGAGAAGTGTGGTGTATTGTGTTATTGCGTCGCTTACACACTGAATTCCAAAATCATATGTCAAAGTGCTATGTCTCCCAGTGTGACTGCTTCTTTCCAACCCTCCAAGAACATGAGAAAAGTGAGTACCAAATCCATGGCAATTCGTGGTGGCCGCTCACACCAACTGAGAAGTCCAGAGGAAGACGCATTGGTGAGACTGGAGTATGGGGACAAAACTTGCACACTGAATCTCTACACTCAGTGAGAAAAGGGTTTAGATGAGACCTGGATCAGAATCTAAAACTCTTTAACTGTGGATGGAGCAGGATTATTAAACAAGGTCAAGCTATTATTTAGCAATAATCGTATTCACGGGGCAATAAGGTAGATAAACCTCTTTCTCTACTTTCTATAAGCTTTAGGCTTTACATGTTACCTAATTTCTCATCTTACCTAGAATACTACCAATATTAAAGTGGGGGTGACAACGCTTCCATGGCATAGAGTTGGAGAATTAACTGATCACATATTACATGATAACTGTTTAGTAATGCTGACATCCTAGTAAAACCAATGAGTATCAGTAACTACCCAAGTTAGTGAATATGGGGGTCTGAACTGAACTAATTTATTCACACCACAAATACATTGACACACTTCAGCAAATTAGGGGGACAAAAACAATCTTTCACTATGCTTCCATCCTTGCCTTGCAAAGCTCGTATGAAGAATCATGAGTAGACGCCAGGCCCCACTCTCAATGTCCAGGCCATCTTTCAGTAAGTCACATAGCTCCTAGTACAAATTTGGCAAATGCTTAAAACAAAAGAAATATATACTGTCAAATAGCTTGTCGCAGACTTGGTCAATAATGATTCCTTTTTCACAAGTGCAAAAAGATTCTTGTTGGCCCCAGCAACGTGTATAAAGGCATCAATCAACTTTATTCTCTAAAGGCCTTTCTTCATCATTTTTAAAAAGCTGAAGAGCCTTGAGTCTTGAGAGATGACTCCACACTTAAAAACACTGGCTGTTCTTTCATAGAATCAAGGTTTGAATCCCAGCAGCCACATTAAGGATCATAAAGGTCTTCTATCCCAGGGGATATGACACCCTCCTCCGCCGTCCTAGGGTACTGCACGTACACGGTGTAAAGGCATACATGCAAACAAAGCATCCATACACATAAAATAATAATCACTTTGAAAGACAGTCTTATGTAAAAAAGAAAACTATTAGCATAAAAGAACTGTTTCTTGATGTATCATTCTCCAATACTTTTTAAAGGATGGGAACATTTTTCTGGCTCAGTTTCTGAGCATGTTCAACCCACTTGGACAGGGAAGCCATGGCCGTGGGGACTAAAGAACAGACATCTGATTGTTATCTTATCCCTTGTATCCTCCCATTCCTCCCTCCCTCCCATTTTCCCCTTATTCCCCTCCCCTCTGACTGTTCCTGAGGGGGACCTCCTCCCCCTGTATATGCTCATAGGGTATCAAGTCTCTCCTTGGTAACCTGCTATCCTTCCTCTGAGTGCCACCAGGTCTCCCCATCCAGGGGACGTGGTCAAATATGGGGCACCAGAGTTCATGTGAAAATCAGACCCCATTTTCCACTCAACTGTGGAGAATGTTCTGTCCATTGGCTAGATCTGGGTAGGAGTTTGAAGTTTACTGCATTTATTGTCCTTGGCTGGTGCCGTAGTTTGAGCAGGATCCCTGGGCCCAAATCTGCCTATCATAATGTTCTTCTTGTAGGTTTCTAGGACCCTCTGTATCCTTCTACTTTACCATTCTCCCTTGGTTCTCTCACCTAGAGTCCCAATAGGATGTCCTCCCCTCTGTCCCAATTTCCTGGTAAGTGAAGATTTCATGGGACATGCCCCTTGGGCTAGTGTCCCGATATAAGTGAGCATATACCATTTGACTCTTTGTGCTTCTGGGTTAACTCACTCATTATGATCATTTCTAGTTCAATCCATTTGTCCACAAATTTCAGAAATTCCTTGTTTTTAATAGCTGAGTAGTATTTCGTAGTGTAAATGTACCACAATTTCTTTATCCATTCTTCTACTGAGGGACACTTAGACTGTTTTCATGATCTGGCTATTATGAATAAGGCTGCTATGAATGCTATGAACATGGTTGAGCAAATGTTCTTGTTGTGTGCTGGAGCATCTTCTGGGTATATTCCAAGGAGTGGAATAGCTGGGTCTTGAGGAAGCCCTATTCCCAGTTTTCTGCATTCTCCAATATTTTGCCTAAGCCTTATCTCTTGAAGATTTCAGCCTGTGTAGATGAAGAGGATCTTAAAATACATTGAAAAGCTGATGAGATGGCTCAGCAAGGTAAAAACACTTTCTGCCGAGTTTTGAAGACCCATGTTTGATCCCCAAACTCCATATGGTAGAAAGAAGGGACTCCCATAAGTTGTCTTCTGATCTCCACAAATATTCTATGGCATGCATGTGTACAGAGAGGGGGGGGGCAACAAAAATTGCAAAAAAGAAAACAAAAGTAAAAATTCTCCATGACTCTATTGTATTGCATGACTGTTCTCTTGGTGTTCCTGGAAGTACATGCTGGGAAATCCCAGAGAGATGATGTGGAACCAGAACCAAACCAAAGTACAGACAGCACCAACACCCAACTTGTTGACCCAGTGAGCTGTATTGGGGTTATAAAAATATGGGTGAGGGATAATTTACAGGAGCAGAAGTGACTCAAAGACTGCTGTATCACCAAAGCCCACCCACTAAGGGTGACAATTCACAAAAGCAGGAAGCCCTGAGCACAGGCAGTCAACAGATTAGAGGGTGTCCTCTCCCAGGCAGTTCAGCTGGCCTTAGTTCTTGTAGGCAGTTTGCCTTCTCTGTTTCTTTCAGGCTGCTCATTTGGAGCTTTTTGTTAGGTAGCTCTTTTCTCTTCTCTTCTCTTCTCTTCTCTTCTCTTCTCTTCTTTTCCAGTTTGTCTTTTCTAAAAGTCTTCTCCACTTGGCTTAACAGAATGTCACTCTCTGCAGTCTTTACTGTTTATAAACTCTTGGAGAGGGAGGAGCCTAGTGAATCTGTTCCATTTCAGGGACTTCCTGAAGCTATTTTGAGTTGTTTACTTCAGTTTGAAGGAGCTTCCCAATGTTTCAATCTCTGAAGAAACTGCTACACCGTGGAGGAGGGGATCTTCAGCTGCCTCTTGCCACTGTACATTTTCTCTCCTAATTTAGGAGACAAATTAAATTGCAAATTCTTTTTGTAAATGTAACTTTGGAAATTTTGTTTTATTTAAGGGTTGTTTTCCTGGTCTGTGTTATTTGTCACTCTTATCAGCCATATGCAAGGTTGATTAGTGCACAGATTTTAATGTTCTACCTTCCAAGTGGTAAAATCAAAGGTTTGAGCCATAAACTTTCTAACTAAATTCCAAATTTGAGCCCTACTTGCATATTACACACACTTTTAAAGTGTCCCACTTTTAGGAATATATCATTTTTCATAGCCTAAAAATCCATCCAAAAATGGATGTCTCATTAATGCATGTAACACAGTAAGTTGGCCTTTTGTTGTTATACACGTAAACTTTATTTTCCATTACCGTTTTGAGGCAACCTATGTTCATCTATATAACATCCAAAATCAAAATAACTATGTGAGGCACTTGTACCAGCTGCCTATCATTGTATACTTGAATACATTTTTTAGAAGTAAGAGTAAATATTTTGTCAAAGCATCAATGAATAATTAATTAGAGTAAATCAATTACTGCTATAGACAATGCTGAAGTTAGAGACAAACTGGATTTATTCCATCATTTTCTTTTTCCTATTTGAAACAAGGTTTTGCATTCCATTTACTTCCAGCATAAATGCACAAATGCATGTCTCTGGCTAGCTGCCGACAAGCATCATTTCAGTAAATTTCCTTCTGTTGTGTTTATCCCATGGTTCATAGCAAAAGTATAAGCTCACAGTTTGTTGCTTGTTGCATGTTTCTAATTTAAAATGCCAAATAAATATAGCCTTTCGAGTAGCAGGCAGCTTTTACCAAAGCAAACCTCCCTTTACAGCAGGAGCCTTCTCAGGTCTAAGTCCTTCTCTGGCAAGGTGAACTCTAGACGTGGATTTGAGTCAAGACCTCCTTGGTGTCTCTTCTGATTCTTGAGAAACTAATGAGGTACTACCAAAGACTTCGGCAGTGCCGCCCTGCAGTCACCACCCAGTAAAAGCATCTGCTCTGTCCCTTTGAAGGGAGAATACTGCTAACTTTAGCCATATAGCATGCTGCTCCTCATCAGGGCCGGTAGAGTGCTGAAATCGACTGCAGACCTACTTGAGTGTCACACACACTTTAAAGATGTCCCGATTTTAGAAATCCTCGAGTGACTATTAATACTGCCTCAGGATGATACCATAGTTTAACTCTCAACTATGAATTCAGAAAGGGAAATATCGGGACATCAGGACATGTGTTCCTGTTACCAGCTAGTTTTAGTGTTATTCTTTCACATAAAATATAAACAGTATTATGAGACACACTTGTTTCCTTGAAGACTGGTGTTACATGTGTCACACTATTAGAAGTGTGAGGATGGGAGCTGGGCATTGGAGAGAAAAGCACAGGCCAAGTTTCAAGCTTTAGGAGAACTTGGGTTGTACCGGAGGCTACAACTGAGGTGGTGTCACAGGACTGCGATAGGGAGGATTTGAGAACAGATTCTCGACTCTGGAGGCATGGAGACTCACTGGGGAGCCGCGGCATCTTGAAAATAGCTAGCATGTAAGCTAAGAGCACAGAAAAGAACTGACACATAAGATACAAAGAAAAAAGTGGGTTTATAATGCATGTTATAAATAAGTTTTTCAATGCCTTTAGAAAAACCAATATATCTCAAAATTTCTATCTTTTCTTGCTTTGGGGGTTGGCATGGGGTGAGGAAAGATATTTCATCCTTTGCCTTAGTAGGCATTCGGTGATGACTTTGGTGCCAATTTGACTCATTTCATCTTCATCCCTGTGGAGTTTGATTGAATGTTGTCTGTACCTGCGAGGAGGCGTGCATCTTTACAGAACACTCTGTGTGAATGGAAAGCAATATTAGCTCTTTCAAAAACTGTTCTCTTGGTTCTGATTAGAGATAAAAATAAAAACTAAGTTTTTGCACAAGACACAAGAAGAGGCTTTTACTTGCAAAATCTCTAATTTACATTCTCAACAGCATTTGCTGCCTTTCTTGAGAAAATTCTTCCCTAGGCCCAGGTGAGTTGGCTCTGTTGGTCTTCTTGGGGAGCTCCTGCTAGGATAGGGTGTGGGGTGTATGTGAGGGGGGTCAGGAGCTTACTAAGACAGATGCCCCAACCAAGGGTCATGCTTGGACTCATCCTAGGTGCCCCCATACATATGGGTAGCTGATGGGTAGCTTGGCCTTCATGTGAGTTCCCTAGAAAGGGGTGAAGGGGCTCTTTCTGACAATGGAGTCTGTTGCCTGCTTTTTGGTCACTTCCCTTTGATGGGGCTGCCTTGATAAGCCACCATGATAGAGGATGCGCTCAGTCCTGATGGAACTCTATGTGATACGATAAGTAGGTGGTGTGTGTGTGTGTGTGTGTGTGTGTGTGTGTGTGTGTGTGTGTGTCCCCTTTTCTGAAGGGGAGGGGAGGGGGAATACGCATAAGAGGGAAGGAGGGTGGGACCTGGAGAAGAGAAGGGAGGTGGCTGTTTTGGGATGTAAAGTGAAAAAATAAATGAATTAATTAAAAAAAAAAACATTTAAAAGTAAGGAGGGTGGCATGGACAATCCTTGAAATGAAAATATAGTTCTATAAAACAAATGCAGCTTTTCCGTGGGGACTATAAACACTCGTCTGAATTCATTCACCATGACTGTCAGCGGTTTGCTCCCGGTGGCATAATCACCCCAGGAAGCCTAGAAAAGGGCAAATGGAAATAGATCTTCTCTGTGTGCCCCAGGAAAATATTCTGATGTGCTTCAAAAACAGGAGGTTTGGTTAAGAGACAAACACGGAAGGCTAAAAGCCCCGAAAATGAATTTGGTCTATATAGAGCCGTCAATGCAGCATCCATCTAGATAGCTAAGAACAGTTATTTTAATTTATCTGGGTGTCTAAAGCTGATTTTAAATTATGTTTACAGTAGGGGGTGGGTAGCACTCTATAAACTAGTTGTATTTTGAACCTTGACTTAGGAAAGCACTTTTGAAGTGAGTTTGAACATAATTGTTGTATTATCCTCCTGTAAGCACTGTCCACCCTTCTGCACACCTTCCCCCCCCCCACCCGCCCCTGTGCCTCACACAGCCTCACCCATGGGGTTTGGTCCACCTCCTCTCCCCCGGCCAAGGCATCTGTGAAACATGGGAGACAATACTGCAGTCATCATCAAACCCCTACCCAGATCTAGCCAATGGATAGAACATTCTCCACAGTTAAGTGGAGACTGGGAATTGACTTTCACATAAACTCTGGTGCCCCATATTTGTCCATGTTCCCTTGATGGGGAGGCCCAATGGCACTCAGAGGAAGGATAGCCAACTACCAAGAAGAGACTTGATACCCTAGCATCATATTCAGGGGGAGGAGGTCCCCCTCAGTCATAGTCATAGGGGAGGGGAATGGGGTGAAAGCGGGAGGGAGGGAGGGAGGAATGGGAGGACGCATGGGATGGGATAGCAAATGAGATGTAATATGAATTATCTTATTTTTCAATAAAAAATGTGGGAAAATGTTTTTAAAAACATGGGAACTGTTAGGCAGGGACTTTGGGCATGCTTGTTAATGTCTTCTCTGTTTCAGAGGAGGTCTACAGAGGTCAGCTAATGCAATCCCACTTTGACTGCTTATCTGCATTTTGGATGCTAAGGACCCTGAACCGATCCCCTGAATTCACCATGGTCATAATTTCATTATCCACAGCTGCCTCATTAGATTTGAGGCCCTTTCAAGAGAATATTGATTACTGTGGCTCCTCATCATCTGGTAACAGCGTGCCCAACTTTCTATTCACCAGTTCCATTTCCTTAACATAGTAATGGGTACATGTTTGACATTTTCTTCTTTTTCTAATCACAAGATTCATGGGAAAGTTCTTCAGATTATAATGACTTGCCTGTCTAAAGCAAGACCCTCAGCAACTTCAGTTGTTAGAATGTGTTTCCGTAAATTGTTTTCTGGTCCTTTTAATCCACCCTGTTGCCTCCACTGTGCGTGTTAAACTCAAATCCAAGAGGGATGTTCTGTGGTAAAACCCTTCATCCTCAGGCTATGCCACTTGTGCTTTTCTTTGTAGAAGGAGGTGGCTACGAGAATGCTCATGGGCTAAAATGTGAAGCCCATTGCTAGCAAAATGAAGTAGACAAATGGGAATGTTAATATGTAAAAAGCCAAAGTAACCTACTTCTTAATGTGGCGATATTCAACAATCCATACTATCAACCAAAAGGGAAAAATATAAAAACATATGCCATTCACAAACTCCCCCTTTTGATGGTTTATTAGCCCTCATAACAAAGTGTGTTAGAGTTCCTCAAATAATCTAAGAACTGTTGTAAACAGTATGATAAAGGTCAGCACTGTCAGCCATCATGGAGTTTGGAGTCGGCTAAGGATACGCCCTAAGAAAGAAGCGATCACATCATGGTATTTTAGAGATTTTCATGGGCAAGAAAAGAATGGAAAGATCTACAGAAGGGACACTAGGTAAAAAGAATGGGACAGAGACTCTTCCTGAAAGCAAGTGACACGCAGCTGTCACCAAACATGTGAAAAACCATCTGCTGATCACCTGACCGAGCTGGGTAGAGAAAGAGCCTGGCACAGGCAAGAAGTGAGAGGAAGGCAGGTGTGCAGATGAGCAAGGACAAATGACAGGGGGACAGATGAGGCTGGGCTGGGCTGGGGGCGGGCAATCAGGATGTACATTCTCTGGCTTCACCATAGAGGGACACAGGAGAGACATGTGGAACACAGACCCCGTAAGTACTGGCTTAGTGGTACCTGAGAGTTTCCTTCAGGTTTCTAGTAGGCATGAATTGTGTCTCAATAGAGCATTTTGTTTTGAAATGTATATAGTTAGATAAATGTATTTCAGAGATACCTGAAATCTCTGGTTCCGTGAGCGCTTTGTTAGAAACATTTTTGACTTCTTGTTTCTACTCATTTATAGTTCGTTCATTCATATAAATATCTATTATTCTCTTTCTCAACAAATTTCAGAATTATGCACTCACAACACTACTTTGCTGGTGAGGTGACTTTGCCATTCTTGTTACTCCTCTTTAATTGCTCTGTACGTTTTCAAACATAAGCTGACGTAATTGAAAATGCCATAGCTTGCCCTAAAGTACAGCATAGAAAATACAAAATGGGCTATAGCATTACATTAAAAGAGTCACCTCTATGAAGCTTTAATTCCCCGGCCTTGTCAAAAGTTGTTAAAACATTGCTTGCCGGTTTTGAATATAAAATGTAGGCAGACATGTACTAATATATCAAAAAATGACACTTTGTCAAAGAGAGCTTTCATGGGAGAATGTTCTGAATAAAATGTTTTCTTTTAAAAAGAATCCAACCTCCTTAACATTCCAAAGCAAACACAGCAGAACACAAAATGCCTGAGCTCACTGCTGGTCACCATAGTCAGCTTCAGCTACTGTTTACTATGGTGTTTTAGACTTCAAAAATCTGTTTCCCCAGTCTTATTCCATGATAACCCTAAAAAGGAAGTAGCCCCAACTCTTCTACAAATGGACTCTCTTCAGACTTGCTAACATCTGTGATAGCATGGTGATGAGGCAGCTGGCTATGCCTACCATTGGGCTCCGTGTAAAATCCTAGGAAGCAACAGCTCCTTATTTGTTAGGAACAACTGCTGCACCTAACAGCACTGTCTGTCAATGAAATACAGAATTAAACTCTCAAACTGCGTTCTCACAAAGTGTCCCCTCTCAGTCATTTAAAAATGTTTAGCCTCCAGTAAGATGGTAATCAGGAAAGCATGGGAAGATGGATGGTAAAGGCCTTGTCAAGATTAATAAAACAGATTATGCCTCCATGTCAGTCTCTTGTCCTCAGCGGTCCCCCTGTTGTATTTGCTCTCGGATGGTTCCAATGCTCTGAGTCTTCCAAGGATACCCAGCCTTAAAATAATGGGTGATATTTGAAATGTTAACCTAAAAATCAATAGCTTACCATCTTTAATCTCAATGGAATACTCTCTTCCATACCTAGGAGGGGAATTTCTACCTGCCTATCACATTCTGTGCAAAGAATGACCCAGGTAGGAAGTAGAGGGAACAAAGGGAAGCAACAGAAACAGATGGTAGCTGAGGTCTTTGAGACTCAGTAGAGCTCAAAGATACCCTGGAATGCCACAGAACAGTACCAGTGACAAAGAAAAAGATCCCAGCCGCTTGACTGCTGCCTGTTCTCAATTAACAAACCCAGAGAGTTATTGGTGGAGGTAACGATTGTGCAAAGGCTTGAACTACTTCCAGAGAATGGGGAGAACAGAGCTTGTACCCCCGACTGTAAAGATTTCTTACAAAAATAGAGCACACAGGTTTTAGTAAAATATTAGAAAATTTTGCAGACACTGATGATAGGCATATCTGTTAATTTTCTGTTGCTGTAACCAAAAGCAACCCAGAGAAGAAAGAACTTATTTTGGCTTATTGTTCCACATGGGTAAGAGTCAAGCTTGGCAGTTGAAACCTGGCATCCAGAAGCAGGCATGGATGTGGGTTCAGGAAGCTCAGAGATCACACCACCAACTGCAAACCCTAAGCAGAGAGAGCAAACTGGAAGTGGGATGTGGCTACAATTGAACTCTCAAAGCCAGCTGCAGGTGACTTCCTGCTACAAGACTGACCCTCACAAAACTTCCCATCATCCCCTCAAACAGTGCCACCAAGTGGACATCAAGTGTCCAAATATATGGACAGATGGGGGACATTTCTCATTTAAACCATCACATTCTAATCCCTATATTGGAATTTTTAAAAGACTGTAGAACTTTTAAATTATTGACAGTCCTAAAATACTGTGAGACTTTTAAAAATGAGACTGTGCTTTCTGTTACAATATTGACATAAGAACTCGGGAACAAATGAAAGGTTACGGCTATAAGTCATTTCTTTGTGTGTGGAGTTTGACAACTTGTGGTGGCTAATCTTGATGGTGGTCGACTTGAAATACCTGGAAGAAAGAGCCTCAACTGATATTGGCCCACAGACATGTCTGTGGGGCATCTTATTGATTACTTAATGATGTGAGGAGGCGCAGCCTACAGGGTCCTGGAAATTATAAGAAAAATGGCTAAATGTGGGCCTGGAAGCAAGTCAGTAAGCATCACTCATCCATAGTCTCTACTTCAGTCCCCGCATCCAGGCTCGGTTGCGTTCCTGTCCTGCTTTCCCTCAGTAATGGACTGTAACTTGTAAGCTCAAATAAACCCTCTGCCCTGCAACTTATTTTTGGTCAGTGTTTTATAAAGGCAACAGAAATGAAACTAAGAGAACACTAAGATTATTACAGTAACAAATTTTAACTGCTAATGCTCAAAACAAATGGGTGACCTTTAGTCTTCATTAACTTGCAGTATTAGAACAAGGGAGAAGCATTTCGCTGTGGAGACTGTTGCAAACGTGCAGGAGGTTGCAGAAGTGGAGGAGGTGGCATTGGCAGTTCTTAGCATCTTGCCATTGAGAGTGCTCTCCCCGCCCTCTGAAGTAGAAGCTGGGGGTCAGTGAGTTCTGGGGTGAGACTTTGACTCCTACCTCCACCCCCTCAGTGATTTCAGGGGGGCCAGGGGAAAGCCTTAGTTCCGGAAAGCTTTGATCCATTCATCTAGAAAATAGGCTTAATACGACCTCACCAGGTATTTATTGAACTCAGTGCCCTAGTCATATTCAGAACTTAATAAACAGGACCAAGAGCAATAAATGGCCAGGTGCACATGTCTTCACAGACTTTTATTCTCAACACAGTAAGGACTGTAGTTTTGAGGGAAGCAGGAAACCCCTTCCAGCTGGCTACTGGAATGGTTTAGATGATCCTCAGAGTCTACAGACCAGAAACCTTGTTCTGCCTCCTGGCTCACACAGTCCCACTTACCAGCTATGTAGATCATACTGTTTGTTTACATAACTTAAATTCAAGATCTGTCCAATCTCAAGCTAGACAAAAATCCCACATGAATAAGAGGAAGCGGGCACAGAGTCCCATTCCCGGCGAAGAAGCTATATGTAATAGATAAATGCCAGGAGATGTTCAGTCAGTTTTCTACAGTGGGGTGACACTGGGTATATTGCCTACACTCCAGGGAAGGACCTATACAAAAATATTGTCCTTGAAAATATTTTCTGGTTACACCATTGGTATGAATCATTTGCTAAAGCCAGCAGGTCCCTGTCAATGTATTAAGACCAAATTAATTTCTAAACCTCACACCCTTTATAATTGGCACCGTTTTCTTCTTAGCCATAGACTGCTTACAGAGTGACAGTATATATCCAAAGTGAAACAGATGTGTCAAGGCCATGCCAGCATTTGACTCTCTTATACGACATCTGTACTGAAGACCCCAAATCACATCTAAAATAAACTGTGAGTCTGAAGATGGAATCAACAAAGGATGTAGATTGAGCCTGATACACTTACCATTACATTTCACAGTCCTTCCTTGAGTACTCTTATAAATTAACTTCAAAATGGATAACACAGTAGCAACAAGCCCCAGCTAACCATGTGTACATTTATTATAATACCTAAACAATCATTTCAGTTAAAAACAAAGCTCAGACAACTAATCATTAAAAGCAGAATCGATAACTCGGGGTTTATTGCTCAGAAGCCACTTGGTACCATGTGTCTAATGAGTTTCTCCTCTACTGAATGAAAGGCTTAAGGTACCTCCTCAGTGTGACATCCAGTATATGACAGCCTTTGCAGGGTCATGATGGTCAAATAATAAGTCAAATCTGAATGAAGAAATCGGTTTACTGGAGACTTCAATGCAAAACTTTATTTTCTACTTGCTAATGTGTGTACAACTTAGAATTTATTTTAGTCACATTTTATCTACGACAAACTTCAGCAATGAATACCATTTAATACTACAAAAAGAAAATGGATACATTTTACTAAAAGCATGTGTGTGTGTGTGTGTGTGTGTGCATATACAAAAAGAGCTCTGAATTAAAAAACATGAATAATTTATGATTCAATTAAAATTATATTACAATTTGTAAAAAATGAGAAATAGCATACACAAAAAAAAACCACTTCATTTCATACATACATAGCCCAAAGGTTATATCTGATAGACTATATAATTATATGTGTATGCATTTTTTTTTTAGTCTGATAGTTCTTACGATGCAATGTAACAATCATCCAGCATAATGTAGCAATAAATGCTTATGGTACAGAACGTGGCAATTGGAATTTCAGGACATGGACAGAGGCGGGAAGAATATTTTTTTGAGGCTAGTCAGCCTGGGCTGTTTAGAAGATCTAGCTTTGAAACAGCAGAGAAAAGCTGTGAATTAAGTAAATATATTCATATAACTCTATAAAATACATTTGAAAGAACTTTTATCTCATGAGAGAGAGAGAGAGGGGCGGTACACATGTGAGTGCAGGCACACATGTGCTCTGGTCTGCCTCTGGAAGTGAGGGGACAACCTGGCGAGTTTGTCCTCATTTCCTCCTTATTTGAGACAGGATCACTCCATCTTGTTCTGCTGTTTTTCTCAGGGCTGACTGACCTGTGAGGTCCTGTGGATTCTCTTGTCTCTGCCTCCCATACAACTGTGTCCAGGGTGCATACACTCCCCAGATCCAACTCAGGTCCTCACATCTACACAACAAGCGTTTTTCATCCCTGAGCCCTCTACCCAGCCCAGGGCTGGCTTTTCAAAACCATTTTTTGTTATCGATTGCCTTCTCTGTTGTCCAGTCAGAATAACTGATAAAGCTGGCGTGCATCTACTCTCAGCTTCTGAGGCAGAATTATTCTTCAGTTATCTGTTGCTTTTCTATATTCTAGAATAAGAACGGACCTTGAACATCGAAGAGAGTAGGGTCCCCACTAGTTGAAAGCGGGTGATTTGACAGTGAATTAACTTGTTTTCTTACTTGAACTGAATTCCTGCCATCACTGATTGTCACATTTATCTTTTGTTGTAAAACTGAACTAATTGAAAATGCTGCCCTCCGGGGACCAGCTCACATTGCAGGGAATGTTGAGAGCTCTCTTCAGTTTAGCATTTTAATTATTCATAATTATAATTATTTCTGTTTATCTGAGATCTTTGAAAAATAATTCTAGCTTATTAAACAAAATGAGAAGCCAACAAGTCTGGTCTTTGTTTTGTTTCTTACTGAGGTCAGCAGGCCTGGGAGATGGCCAGCTTCTCCCAGGCACTGAGACTGGTTTCCTGGCTGCTGGGTAGCCATACTGGACATGTGACCTGCCCTGAAGTAACTGAGTTTACTTTTTCTTCCTTAATTTCTTTAGAATTCCTGGATCCACTGGGACTGTGAGGCAGAAGGTTGACAAAAACTCAAGTGGAATAACTATAAATAATTTATGACAATATGTTAATCAGTAAAGAAATTCAATAAGGTCAATCATGGATATTAGCCAAGTGTATAGGTTTTTTGTTTTGTTTTGTTTTGTTTAGACTACGGCTTTTCTTAAAAGAATATGTGTGCCTAACCATAGGTTTCTATTGGCAACTCCTAGCTACCAGGAGAAGGAAAGACAGTATTCTCTAAGTGTGTAGCCAGGTACCCTGGCCAATCCCCAATAAAAGGCCATGCGTCCAAGAATTTGGGCACCCTAAATTAGACATGAAACATTTTTTAATAGGACATAAAGTTGACTGCGTATGGCAAGGAGAATGGATGTTGGAAAAGTAGTAGGAAGGGGAAATGAATATGATAAAAAATATTATATGAAGCCCTCAAACAATAAAATTAAAACAACAAAAACAGAACCTGTGTGTGTGTGTGTGTGTGTGCGCGCGCACGTGCGGGCTTTATATTTCAAATACATTTGAATCCAATATACTAAAATAAAGATGGATTTTGGGCCACTTTTGGATCTTTGTGTCTACTCTTGTTGCTCTGTGAAATGTTAATTTTCCACAATCAATGCACTGAATGTACATGCTCTAAGTAGTAACCTGACATAGTAATTGTCACTTCAAAAGGTTTTCCCAGTATAGTCAATGTCATTTATCCCATACCTGTCTTGTTTGGAGTCTCTCATATGACACTATAATTTTATATCCAAACATGCTAGAGAATTCTTTTGTCTCCTGGAAGCCAATAGCCAAAGGTAAGAAGGATTGATATGAAAAATCATCTGTATCTATAAAAAGGTCAACACAGAGATGCATGAAATGTGGCAATTTTAACGAGAATACATTGAGCCAGGCTTGCATCAAAGCCTTCGAGTCCAGAGAAGAGACAAAGTTCTGCTTAAGAACAATATTTGGAGCTCATGTCAGAGTCTCCCACATTTAACCTCTCCCCCAATCAAGTAGAACAAATGTTATGAACTGTATGCTGGGATTAAACTCCACATTCAGTTATAAATTGTTTAACAAAAGAACTGCAATGTTTTCTACCATCAGGAGTGTGTCTCTTTCTACAACAAATGTGTAGCCACAGCTTCTGAGGAAAAGCATTTTTTTAAAAGAATACTAATTGTAGTCATCATTTTCCAGGTTCTCACAGGGAGGAAAGCTCAGAGGACACCAGGAGGTGAGGCCATGGGACATCCAGTAGCTGGATAATCCTCACTGGAGTAACTGAGAAGTGTCTGAATGTAGGTATGTGTAGAAGACCTCTCTCTGACCTTCTCAACTTCCAACCACACATGGCCCATCACAGCAGCACTCTGAGGGCACTTCAGCATTGCTTGCCTGCACACAGGGGTGTCTATGCAGAAGCTCCCAGTGAGCCTCCACCATGAGGTCTTCCCTGATCTTTTGAGCATTTAAAGCGTTGTACAACATGATGCTCAATCTTACCCAACTCTCTTTTCTCCATATTCCCATTTCTTCCTTAATACAGCCTTTTATTACTTCTTTGCATATGGAAATCTTTGTCTTTGGTGTCTGTACTGCATAAAATACATTTCCAAATAACTCTTTGCTGGTCTTAGTTCTCTTATCATCGGGAAGGTGAACAGATTACAAATGTATACATTTGAAATTGATAAGTTTGAACACTCAGCCAATTTCTAGTTGAGGCTTTATGCTAAAATATTCTAGTCTTTAATTTTCAAAATCTCTAAAAGTGAGGGTAATAAGACTGTTGGTAAGCTTTCATCACTGTGACAGAGCAAAACTACTTTAAGAAGAAAATGTGATTTTTGGTTCACAGTCTCAGTGAGTACGGTCCATGGTCAGTTGACTCTATGTTTCCGAGTCTGTGGTGGCCTCTGTGGTGAAGGGACTTGGTGAGAAGACACTTAGCAGATGATGGCAGGCAGAAAACAAAGCATGGAAGGATAGGCTCTGGGCAGGATAGTCCTTTAAAGACACACCCTCCATGACCTGACTGTACCTTCTTACATTCCAACACTTGCCAACAATTACACCGTACCATTAACCCATTGAAGGATTCAGTCATGCTTGAGTGAAAGCCCACACAATCCAATCACCTCAAAGTGATGAGACCTACAGGCCTCAACACATGAGTCTTGAGGGGACACATGCTATTAAAAAAAATGACAAATGCTGTGCGTGCTGTTGGATTGTTCCTAAGACTAAGTAATGTAACAGGGAGAAACATTTAAAGTAGTGTTTAAGACACATTAAAGCATAAAAAAGTCTTACAGTCCGTTCTCTCATTGTATGCTAGAAAGTAGATAGTGTGATCCCATTTCAAAATAAGAACATTATTACCCTGAAAGGCTAGATTACTGTCTAAAAACACAGAAGAAGGCAAAATCAGGAGGAAAGTGTCTGACATAAGGACTCTGCTATACCCTAACATCACCAGACACTCAGATGAGTAATTATTAGTTGATATCAATAATGATGGATTTTTTTTGTCCTTCATTTAGATACTTTTAAACTAAAGTATTATAAGATTACATAAGATTTAACTCTTCAAAGGACATGTTGATGATCTGTAACTCAGTGGTTGAAGGCTTCTGTAATAGATACAAGGCCCTGGGTTCAATCCCCAGCATCTCAAAACATAGAATTGGAATGTAAGTTTGTGTGTGTGCATGTTTGTTGCAAATGTGTGTGTATGTGGTGGATGTGTCTGTAGGCAAGAGGTTAACACTGAGTAACTTTGTACCATGTTCCCCCTTAGTTTTTGGGACAGGATCTCTTACTGAACCTAGAACTTGCCAATGTGGCTAGATTGGCTGTCCAGTAAGCTTCATATATCCTCCTATCTCCTTCTGCCTCCCCAGCACTGAGATTTTCATTCGATGCCATCCTTCTTGGCTTTTCTTACATAAATACTGAAGACTGAACTTGGGCCCTCATGTTTACAAAGACATTGTTTTTACTGAATCAGCTCCCTGGCCCTAAGGACCTAATATTTTTAGTTGATGATAAATACATTTTATTAATGGATTACCTTAAATGGGGTAGGCATAACCACTAGATTATTTTTGTTGTTTTTGTTTATTTTTGGCTTGGCCCAGAAGCTGAAATTTAATTCAAGTATTTCTGTTTTTAGGCAATGAATAAAGGGGGGAATTCTAGTATCTTTTATATTCTGGGTCTTACTATATTTAGGATGACTCAAGTAATGGAAACAGCAGAATTATTTAACACATTCCTTTTTTTTAATGGTGATATTGTTTTAATTATGTGTAAGTATATATGTCTATGTGGCAGGAGCCTGTGGAGGTCATGTGATCTTCTGGCACTGAAATCTGGACATTGGGAAAAGAATTCAGGACCTTTGAAAGAGCATCAGATGATCTTGGCTGCAAAGAGTCATTTCTCCAGTCCTATGTAACACATTTTCATCTCTCCTTCCTCATTCCCTATGATGCAGCCCTCAGCCTTCTATCGCTCACCCTGTACCCCATGTAGTAGTGCAGGTTGGACACAGTATCCCAAGCTACGCAAATAACCTGTAGGATGTTTGGGGAATATGTCATTTCATTAAAAAAAAAAACACTATAAAATTTAGATGGAGCAACTTTGAAATTATTTTGGAAAATTTACAAAGTTCTCTGGCAACATGGCTGATGCACCTATCCTGGATTCTCTTTCTGCCGAGGAAGTCAAAGGCTGTGTCTGTACTTCTGCATCAGTTATGCTGGTTTGGAATAGACTGGTAAATTCATGCTTAAATTCAGTTCTACCAGTCATGTCACATTGACCGTTCTATGCCTGCTCAGCCCACCAGTGAATTTCAGAGTAACTTCAGATAGTTCCCTCCAAGGGAACTCACACCCCCACCACCAGAGGAAGCATCATTGCCTGAGGATTAGAAGGCTGGTTTTTTAAAACTCATCTTTTTTCCAATCGTTTTAACTTTACATACATTGCTTCATTAACTCTTAAAGATAACCCTACACAGTAGTTGTTTTACTCTCACTTACTAGCAAACAAACACAATTCAGAGAGTTCAAAGCTCAGAGCTAGTGGCAGATGCTTTCTAGCACAAGTTTAATCCAAAGACTAAATAAGGGATCTAGTAGTTATTAGGGCAAAGCAGGCCCCAGATTAAGAATCTCTAATGATTCACTAATTTTAAGTGACCTCAAGACACATCCTATACCCTCTTGCCTTGGTTTCCTCATCTCACATGACACTATTATGAGAAATAAAATATCTTAGATAAATCGAATTGAAATTATCAGGAACCCTATAAACAAATTAAACTTAGGAGCAAGATACAGTTACAGTTAAGAGGTCCACAAATGGCTCAAACACTTGGAAGGCAATGGTCAAGTAGAATAAAAGAAAACAAAGACAAAGATACAGAAACACTACACTGTGTAGGGGCATTACTATGTGTGGGAGCAGATGTAGTACTGTGTCAGCTAATTCAATGCCACTCAGTTTTCAGTTCTTAAATGTCAAAGACCCAGAATATGCTATTTCTGGTTTTTATTGTTTTATAGTCCACCTTTTAAAATGCAACTACATGGTCATAATCAATAAAGTAATAACTGGACAAAGTGTCATTGGACCAAGATCACAAGATATTCTGGGTCTGCTGTGGCACGAGTTCAAAAGCAGATGCAGAGGGGTCACAAGAACTAGATTTATATTACAGTTAGAGAAAGCCAAGTATACTCTAGTGATTGGGAAAAGTTAGCAGCCCCAATTGGTCTCCACCTTTCTATTTTTACAAAAAGCTTTTGTGTATATTTATTGTGGCATGTGTATAGGTGTCGTGTTCATACGTTTGTGGCTTTCTTCGTGTGACAAATCATGGAAGAACAGATCTTAACTTGAGGGTATTTCTTCCTGAGATTCACTTAAAAGCCCATGAGATAAGGTCATCACAATCACACTGCTAATGATGCTATAATGAAGCCGAGGTCTTTTGAGGGTACTGACCTGACTTTTCAAGACGCCTGCATTCTGGCTCACAAAATCCTCCCATACCTTAGCTCCCTGTAGAACAGGCGCTTCAAAGATGTTTAAGCACAGGCTTGTGTTTTTTAACTGTCATGAAAAACATCTGTAGTTGTCTCAGTCAGTCCGTGTCTCACTCCTTGCTCAACAAATCTAAATCAATAGGTAAAAGCACTGGAACTCAAGACTACTGCATGCCGAGTCTTGTGTAAGGAATGGCTATTTAGCAAACTTATTCATTTGGAACCTTGTGAGTAATACAACCCACTAACACATAGTGTTTTAATGGTGGGTGTGAGCTACCTGGAACGCCTGGAATAGCCTGAGATCCTCATTGTGTCAGTCTGCGTTTTGACCTTGTAAATACTGTAGGAAACTGAATACATTTAATGAATATTTATGTATAAGCTTCAATAATTCTGATACTAAAAGCATCTCAGTCTCAGAAAACTGTGAGGTTCTTTCTGTTTCTTAGCACTTAATTGCATTCCCACTGAACTGATAATAGTGCATTAAACTCAGCATATGGCATAAAGATTTTATTTAGATTTAAGAGTGTTACCGTTGTTTCTTTGTATTTTTCTATTTATCTGTTGTTTCAGATACCATTTACTAAATTGTTTCACAGAACTATATTTTAGCTTGCACTAGAACAGGTACCTCAATGATACCTTTACCAATATTGTATAAATCAAAGAGAAATGAAGAAAGCATCTTTATGTGTCCATGTAAAAGCCTAACCAGAGGAGGCTCTGCTTTGGAGATCTACTGCTGAGAGGGAGAATCTATGATCAATTGCTCAAGTCCATCTGTCCAATTCTGACTGTCAAATATTTCTAAAAATATAAGCTTGTGACTGCAATAATTCACTTGAGGTCCTTAATAGCCTCCTTAGGAAGTGGCATTGATCATTATTGTTACTTATTAAGCATCTTGATGAAAGAATGGGATGTAAGGATAATGATTACAGGAATATAATAGCAAATGACTGATCTCGGGCACATTGGAGGGATATAGTACTTAGTTACAAAGGTGCTTTGTAAATTGTAAGTATCTATACAAATACTATCGCACGCCTCCCAAAAGGTGTTTCCAGTGCCAGTTTATGGTACTATTACAAAGTAATAAGACGCGATGAAGAAAGTTTTTCTGGCTTTTTCACTTAAAGTGTTCCTAAGCATGTGTTCTTCAACAGCAGGACAACATAGTCTGAGAACACTCAGGCACTGTATCAGCTACCCATAGGGTGCTTGTCGTATTTGGGGTTTCTGTTGCTGTGGTAAAACACCATGACCAGAATCAACTTGACAAGGAAAGGATTATTTCAGCATACAAATCATGGGTCGCATTCCTTGCTGGGGGAAGTCAAGTCAGGAACTCAAGGAGAGAACCTGGAAGCAGCAACTAGTGCAGAACCCATGGAGGAGTGCTGCTGACTGACTTGCACATTATCAGTGACTCAGCCTGCCTCCTCCTGCAACCCAAGACCACCAGCCCAGGGGTGGCACCACCCACAGTGAGGTGACCCCTCTCACATTGGTTATCAATGAAGAAAATGCACCACAGGACTGCTTACAGACAAGCCTGGTGGGAAAATTTTCGCAATTGCTCTTCTTTCTTCCAAAATGACTTTAGCTGTGTCAAACTGACAGAAAACTAGCAAGCAGCATGCTGGACATTTTTTAAAATGTTGTTTTGTTTTGCTGTTTTGCTTTTTGTTAGGTTTGCTTTGGCTTGGTTTCGGCCGGCGGTGGTGGTAGGAGTGTGTGTGTATGTGTGTGTGTGTGTGTGTGTGTGTGTGTGTGTGTGTGTTCAAAATACTACTGCATGGAGATATTTCACCATCTTAGACACCGTAAGCAGTTGAGGCTTAGATGGTTTAAAAGATAATGAGACAATGAATGCTAAAGCCAAGATTCAAATACAAACCTATTTCACTCTAATATTTATGCTCTTTAACTTTTAGGTAAGCTGGGTAGTAATGAGTGAAAAAACAGACACAGTAAAAACAAAAACGTTAGTTAATAATAGTTACCATTTATTACTATACCAGGTGTTGGGCTAGATTTAAATTCATCATCCTAACAAACAACTCAAAAGGGCCCACTCATCCCAACTTCTCCTGAGGAATTAGAAGTTTATATGAGGTCCATTTGCCTTAGAGAATTTTAAAGTTCAAGGAAATTGAATTGTGGGTACAAGAAAATATACCTGGAACGTAACAGCACTGATGATCCATCAGGTCTTACTGATCTATACAACCTATACTGTCTGTTATAGACTATTATAATCTAAATAAAGCTTTCAGACTAAGTCATTCTTACTGATTTCTTCCTAATGTATTCCTTCATTGATTTTAGTTTTGTTTAGAAGTGAATGTGTTTTGTGGTAGCAATAAATTGTCACAAAGTTACTGTTTATTCAATTACTATGTACTACTTTTTGTTTATTTTATTGCTGCTCATATTTGCCTCAAAGTTAGATTTTTAAGGTTACAAATCCATGTGCTCAGCTTGTGCTTCATTATCTATAGTTACACACACACAGACACACACACACACACACCACACACACACACAAGCAAATTTGTTAAACTTGGGAAAACTGTCTGACAAGTATAAAGTGTTTGGGGTTTTTAGGGCATAGTTTTGTTTTCTTTTTATTTGTTTTTCTTTTTTACATATATATTAATATTGGTATGCCTATGTATACAATAAACTACATACTGCAGGAAGAAGCACGGAACAATCAGGAATTATATAAATGTTACATTCATAGTGGTTTTGGCTATTTGTATTTGTCAATCTTGAAGAAAACATCTTTCCTATCTTGGTGCATCTAAAATTCTGAATGTAAATCAATATCTATCATATCTCATCTTTATCAACTTAAAACATCTATCCAGGCTTAAAAACATCTTAACCCCTAAACAACTAAGCTTAATTGTAAAACTAAACTATCTGGTCTACATCCCAAGCTAGAGTATGAGGAAGCTCGATGGTATCCATCCTGATCTTACAAAAGGCTTATGGCAGCCCTTTGCATTCCTTCATTGAACAAGTGTCTACTGGGTACTCCTATTCCAATTCCATGCTGGGGTCATTGACAGATAATGAGAACTCAAAGTCCTCTGTCTTCCAAGAGCTTTATAAATTAATTTAGCGGCCAATCACATGATGCAAAATTTTATGATAATATAGTAGCAAAATAAATTAAAGTTTAATACCAGGCAACAAAACAAGCCGAGTGCTCTAAGTTCCTGGGTAGCAGGGCTGTGGATTGACAGGGTTTAAAAAGCCTCTACTACAACTGAAGAGACCTGGAAGGCACTGGCCACAGAGGTTCTTGTAGAGGGTCCAAGACAACAAAATCCTGAGGTTCTGAGACAACTAAATCCTTGTCCTGCAGCTATGTGTAGGGAACGTCCAGAAAACACAACTGGAAAGGGAGGTGAAGCCAGACTCCCAAAGCCTTTATTCTCCCTAAAGACTCTGGCCTTTGGCTCCTATGGGATGGCAGTTATTGAAAAAAAAATTGAGCAAGGAGTGGCATAATTAAAGTGGTGCTTTTAGAAAGATTAATTGGGCAGGACTGGTCAGGATGGATTGGTGGAAGGAGAGCAGAACAAGAAGGCTGTTGCAATAATTCAGGCCTAAGGTGATGAGGTTCTGGACAGAAGTGGCAACAGCAACAGAGAGAAAGAAAGAAATAGACAAGAAGGCACAAAGGAATACCGGAGATCCTGGGACCAGCTGTGAGGGTGTAAAGTGCATTCTGCTGGGAGATTTGTACACGTTACAATGTACAGAGTGCTACTGAAACATTATATATAGTAGGCATAATAGTAACTGTCTCCATGGAAGATAACTTTACTCCAGGCATCATTTGTTTTGGCAAAATATTCAGTTAAATTCCTGCACTTCAAGAGGAAATGAACACTCATAAAACTGGCCAAGATGAGAAGTTAAGCTTTATTTTAGCATAAGACCTATTAATAATTATTGTTGAAGAGACAGCAGGCTAGTTGGATGAGTAAAAAAAAAAACTAACCTAAATAGTGATATTTCATTTACATCCAAATTTCTGATATTGTAGTTTAGCTGTTGTTATGTACTCAACCAACTGACTTTAAAAAAAAGCCTGTGAGTTAAAAGTAGAGTAGCTTACTTTTTATAATTACATTGATACGGTATTCTACCCAATGTAAGGGCTTTGTGTGTTGCCGCCTTCCTGAGGTCAATTCAATTGTCTTCAAAAATGTTTCAATGTAACCATCATTTGACTTGTACTGACTGGAAGCAAGAGCCCTAGGGAAGGTAAATTAGTGAGTTAGCCAAAGTAGTGAGGATTCAGGAATCTAGATCTTCCATCCATAGGTCACGTGGACAAAATAGACTAGGAAGCAAAGACTTTCAGCTCTACACATTCCTGTTTAGTAGAAAAGCTGTCAGGTCAATGGAACTTTCCCTTGACACCACACACACAGAAAGCAAGTGTTACTCCAGTGGCACTTAGGTACTGCTTTAAGTGCATCAGGTAGAACAAATCATAGCTCCTAGTATTAATTCACCCCCCCCCACTTAGCATTGTTAAAATATTTATGATTATAATAAAAAATGCTAACATATTGTTACCCATTTCCCTAAGCTTTGATATAAAAGCATGTTTCCATTCACTCATAGAGGGGACTGTTGTCAACGTTTGATGGTAATTTATGTCGTCAGTCCATTAAGTTGATTTTATGGCAGCCAACACAACTATTGTCCATTTATGAGAAACCTGAGGACCATGCTCCGTCTTCACAAAGGCCATCTGATACCTGCCCTTTTGTACAGGTGACCTTGAGGGGAGTTGAGCTCAGTAATTTATGGCAAACACCATCTAGGAAGACCCATTTGCAAGATTCGCTGTCATTTAGTGCTAAATGATCGGTGCTGAGTCCAGAGACAATCTCAAGCTCCTGACAGAGCAATCCTATAAAAAATATTGCCCACCCACCCAGGTGTCTTTTCCAATTATCTGGAGTAGAAAATTAATACTTTTAAAAGCTGCTAGTTTTTGAAAGGTTATTACAATTTATTCCAGCACTTTCTTGTGCACATTATGATGAATTAGTTTATTACACCATTATTTTCCATGTCAGCTTTTTAGAAGATTGAACATAATGTAGAAACATTAGTGTGAATGGCAAACATACTATTTTGTAGCTGAGTCATATATTTCTTTGAGAAAAATGTGCTCAGTTTTTAATAACGGGTAATTTTATGTTTATGTTCCCTAATGCTGTTGTCAGATGTTATTTATTTCTGTTTGGTAGGAGCTAGAGAAGTTTCTTTTAAAATGTTAATGGTGGTTTGGACAGGTTTTAGAGTCACAGTAAGAATATATTACTTAAAAGTACAAAATATGAATGGGCAGTGTTTTCCCTAAAAGCTAATATTTTCTAGGGTTTCTTGACACCAGTTTAATATATAGCTACTTCCAGAGAGACCAATACGTTGATTTCAATGTGTGCCCTACATCTAGTGCGGCAGGAGAGATTTTCAAATTATTTTCTAAATCTTAATATCTTTCGAGTCTTCTTTTGAAATTAAATGCCTTGATCATAAATGATGTATTATTTCATAAAATCACTTAGAAATATACAATAACGTACAGATACTTTGAAAAGTGATACAATAAAATGTTGATAGTGATTTTTTTCCACGTTAGATGTTTATCCCCACTGTGTATCTACTAAGAGGGTAAGAAGATGTAATTTCCCATTTAATCAGATATTAAAGACATTCATTGCACTTTCACATGACAGGCTTGATTAGTCATATTTCAAATAGTATCTAATACATGCTATTCATTCATATAGCAGATAGATAGATAGATAGATAGATAGATAATTAAAAGCATACTCAAGGCAAATAAGAAAAATTTATTGTTAATGGAGGATGTTCTAAAAAGGAAAATGCATTTGAGTATATTTAGCCTTTGAGAATTTCATACAACTATACCATCTATTTTGATTACAATCATTCCCCATTGTCCTAACTTCTCTCACATATATTTTGAATACATTGTAGGGCAAACATTTTACTACAGTTGAAACATCCAATACAACATTCTAAAATTTTAACCATTTTATTTCTGATACAAGTATTTTTACTTCTACAGTTTTTTAAAATAATACAACATTAAAATGCTGGGTCTTTTATAAACAGCTCATGAGCAAATTTAATCACATATCAGCAGCTTTGCAATGCCACCTCCACTACAGGAACGGCAGCCAAAAGAAAGTTTGTTTTCTCATCAAACATATTCATTTCTTGGGCTAATATTTTCCATATTGGAATATTTATTTTGCTGATATGTCTGAAGCAAATGATAATTTTTGTAGTATTATGAATCAAATATTTCACAGATGTTTCTCATTGTTCCAGAATTGTATCTTGATCATGTGATGGCCAGTTTTTCTGGCGTATTGGGGAGCAGTAAGAGCTATGGTTAGAAGTCATTGAAATGTTCCACGGAAGGAGCACACCTGTACAACCAGCACCTGGAGCTAGAAGAAGTCACAAACATTCCACCAAAATCCATGTGTCTCCTCCAGTTGTTACCCTAGTCCAGTGTCGCAGCAGGGTACTGTAGATGACATCCCGTTGTGTGTTGAACTTTACTGTCTTAGACCATGACTTCCACTGTTCAGAGTAATGATTTGGAGATCGCCTGTGTAGGTCTATGCTGTGTTCTCTTCTCAGTGAGATTAAAGCATCTCATGGAGAAGAGCGAGAAAATGCTCTATGTGGCCCAATCATACACTTCCATGTAATACAGGACATTTTTCCAGGTTGGTAATAGTGCCTGGCCTAATGTAGAGTGGCTCTTCTCACTGATCCTGGCTGTGTTGCTGGGATAGAAGGGGTATTGTGGTGTGCACACATCCATCAAAACACATGTCTGTTACACTCACTAATCCACTTGACTCAATGACTCTTTATGAACTTTGGACAATATATACAACCCTAGTTTTGTCGACTGGCTTTGGCCAAATAACTCCTTTCCTTTAGCCTCATTTTTCTCATCTGCTACATGCAGACAATTATATTTCTGGCCTTATATATTCCTGTGGACAAAGTGACATGGTGTGTGTGACATACTTCACAGGTTAAAATTAGTAAACACAGCCTGCACATAATTGTGTTCTATTGCAAGAAGTGTCGTTTGGCTGACTTCTACCTAAAAAGGGTAGAAGTTCTGTTCTCAAAATTTATAAGTGTACATGCATGCTTGGCAGTAAATTGGAACTTGAGAAATAAGTTTTATTCTCCATTTTACTTTTTTTTAATGTGAGAGATCTTCTTTGGGCTTCAAGTGTTGAGCATCTTCTATTTACTATGCAGTAGGTCAGACACAAATACTCGATCACAAATAATCCAGACACGACCTCACAGAACATGAATCTGTTGAAACTCACAAGACTAAGGGTTGCACCAAGCATGCAGGGAAAATTCAGGCACCATGTGATTGTACAAAAGACGGATGTCATCTCAGGAAGGCTTCTTGGAGGAAGGGAGAGCTTGGCAAATACACAGGAACCCACAGATATATGAGGGCGAGGCAATGGGCATAACGGGGTGCGCTGTGCATGAGAAACAGCATCAAACGCTGGAAGCTTACAAGACTAGAATAGGTAAGAAGTGGAAATTCATACAGCCAAAGTTTGTTCCACCACACAACAAGGATGTTTGTTCAACTGTGTTCATAGCAGCTTTATTCATGATAGCCAGAATCTGGAAACAACCTAGATGCTCCTCAGTCGAAGAATGGATAAAGAAACCGTGGTACTTTTACACCATGGAATGCTACTCAGCTATTAAAAACAAGGATATCTTGAAATTTGAAGGCAAATGGATGGAACTAGAACTGATCATCCTGAGTGAGGTAGCCCAGACCCAGAAAGACACACATGGTATATACTCACTTATAAGAGGATATTAGCCGCATAATACAGGATAACGACACTACAATACAGAGACAGATACGCCAACCCAGGACCATATATGATGTGGACTTAGACCCTCTACTCAGAGGTAGTAGATAGGCAGCACTGTCTCCTTGTAGGTCCCGCAATATGAGGAGTAGGGGCTACTTCTGACATGTGTGTGCCCCTCAACACACACAGACACATTGATCCCTTCTCGCTGACAGGGCAGCCTTGCCAGGCCACAGAGGAAGAGGATACAGGCAATACAGATGAGACTTAATAGGCTGAGGTCAGATGTTAGGGGAGGAGGGCTCCCCTTTCTGAGGGCCAGAGGAGGAGGGAGGGAGAGATTATGAGGGAGCAAGAGTGGGATCTGGAGATGACAAGGAAGGGGCTACAATCAAGATGTAAAGTGAACAAATTTTTAAAAATTAAAAATAAAAATAATTGAGAGATAAAAGAAAATTGTATATGTGGAAATGTCACAGTGAAACCTGTTAAATTGAATAACTAGTGTGCTCCAATAATGTTAAATATCTATCAAAATAGGTAATTAAATTAAAATAAAAAAGAGAAAAGGCTACAAGGCCAAGAAGTGACCCACCAGTTAAGGCTCCTATTTGAACTTGGAACTTTGTTATCAGTGATAATTAATAGCCATCAAACAGCCTCATAATTGTTTTCTATTAATGAATAATTGACAAGCAAAATTATATATATGTGTGTGTGTATACATGTATATGTGTTTGTGTGTGTGTATATACACAACATAAGGGTTTGATATATGAATTACAATGTGTAATAGATAAATAGAGTCCCTCAGAAATTTTGAAATACATAACATTATTATTAAATATAATCTCCCCACAACCACCCATCCCCATCCTCCCTACCTCATGCTAATCACCATAATGCTGTTGAAAAGCCATTGGATGGCTTTAAATTTAACCAGTTTAGTCAAATTTGTACATTATAGAATCCACTCTTAGTCTGGGAATGTAACTCTGTTGGCATCTGCTTGCTTAGCATGCGCAAGGTTCCGTGTCTAATTCCAGCATGACTAAGCCAGGTGGAGTTCACAAGATCAAGCAGTTCAAAGGCATTGCTACATTGTAAGTTTGAGGCTAGCATGGGATGCATGAGATTCTACCATAAATAAATAATAAATAAAGCTGGTGTTGATTCAAGACGGAGAAGAATTGTATAGTAGAATTTAAAGAATTTAAAAGGACTGGAGTGATTAGGAGACTGGTGCAGTAAAGCCAAATAGAAGATAACAGAGGACTAAATTTGAATCTTAGCATTAGAAATAGGTAGAAGATGAATAGAACATAGCACACTTGGTGATCTTGACTGGTCCTTCTGTCCTGGTGTCAGCTCTGAAGAGAGGAAAGCAAGAGAAGGAAATAATAGGTAGAAGATGAGACAGATGAAGATGTCTCAATTCTGAACACCTGAAAGCATTCAGAAAAGAAATCTTAGGTGACTATGTAACTAATACAGTAAAAGCATCAGGGGCATAGGGTAAGTTGTCTAAGCAGAGCTAACAATGAGAAGAGTCAGGCCTACAGTGAGAAAACTATATAGAGATGGGGTAGAAGAAAATCCTCAGAGGACATTGAGGAGCAAGAGCCTCAGAGTGGTGGGATCGTGACCAATGGAGGAGAACGTTTTCAAGAAAGGATTGAGCAGCCAACAGAGTCCAAAGCTACAACATATGAAATGAGCTGACCCCTGAAGGTGTGACCTCTGGACTTGACAACAGGATCTGTGGAAATTTTGATAAACAGGTGCCAGCATTAACCAAGCCAGGATGCAAAGGAAAGAAAACGGCAACTACGAGTCTGTGGAATTCCAGGCAATCATGACAACCCAATAGCACATTCCATAAACATATTGCACGGTTTTTTCATCTGTGAAAATACATATTTTAAAGCTCAACACAGATATATTAATGCGTTGGTTAGCTATTGTCAGCTTGAAACAGATTAGAGTCACCCGGGGACGTGGGACCCCCAACTGAAGAATTGTTCTCATCATATTGGTCTGTAGGCAAGTACATGGGAGGGTCCTCCTGATGGACGGTTGCTGTAAAAGGACACTGCCCTAGACCACGATTGGTGGTGTCACCCTTGGGCAGGTGGTCCTGGCTTATATAAGAAAGCAGACTGAGCAAAGCTTGGTGAGCAAGCGAGAAAGCAGCATTCCTCCATGACCCTGTTTCAGTTCCTGCCTCCACGTTCTTCCTTTGTCATCAATGATGTATTGTGACATGGAAGTTTAAGCAAAAGACAAACACATACACCAAACAAAAACAAAAACAAAAAACCAAAAAACCAACCCTCCTGCCCCCAAAACTATTTTGTTTACTGTTTTATCACAGCAACAAAAAGCAAGCTAGAACTGGTATAAACATTACTTTTGATCTCAATGGATTTTTCATCGCTAAACAATCATTTCCTGGTAATTTTTTAATATTGTGCAAAGCCAATGGTGACGCATAGCAAAGAAAAACATTTTGGACTGGAGAGAAGTTCTTGCATGTGCATCAACATCTGTGGAGTCAAACTCAGAGCAGACTGCGGAGGGAAACCCAGTGATTCATTGCCATGAGTGAAGAGGGGACGTGCTATAAATCAGAGTTGGGAGCAGCGGAGTTCTGTGTCCCTTGCTCTCCTCCTCTGCTGAAAATTAATTTTCCTCGGGATTTTTTTTCCCTGCCAGCTGTTATTTACTATCGTCCACCCAGACTAGCTCATTCATTTCTATAGGCAGTTCCCATTGGTGCACCAGGGTAGAGCACCGCAGATTAGTGGAGAGAGTTATAAGAACTCCGTGAGAAAGCTCAGCTTCCACTTCCATCTATAAATGTCCATCACCCCATTTTACACCAAGCCCAAGCCCAGCTTGGAATATGACAATTGTGTTTAGATGAAATCTAAGAACAATCGTGTTTGGAGAAGTTTCCTCTTAAAAATGTTTAGCATCACTTAAGCATATGATAGATTGAGTCTTTTGGGGGGGGGGGACTCTGCATCTCCCTACAATGGCTTCAGGGAACGACTAAAGAATAATTGGCACGATCTGTGGTAGAGCTGTGCACAAGGCCGCTCACCATGCTTGCCATTTGCCACATCAGACATATATAGATCACCAGTTCTCAGGGTGGCCCACACACTGCGCTCAGGGCTCTCACACCTTCTGTTCTCATTTAAACCCCCCAGAGCCATGAAAGCAACACTGTCTTGGCACCCATAGGGTCTGTCTAGTAAGTACTAAGACCAGGATTCAAGTTCATCTTATTATCCTGTAGTGGCTTAGTGGGACTAGATGAGTGTGCTTGTGTGTTTTCTCTGTTTCCTTTTGAATAGAGTGCACTGGTTTGGTTAATAGGCAGTTGATGCTTTTGTCTTCCTAGATACTAAAACAAGCCTTGCTTTTCTCACTTGTTTTCTCCTTTCTCCTTCGTAATTATTTATGCCCCGTTATTAACCTTTCTACTAGACACTTAAAATCTGGGGAAAGATTAGGGGAGAAAAAGATTTTATTAAGTCACAAGATAAAGTTGTCATCAAAATTTAATGTCATAATAAAATATAATACTATAAACTATGTTGGTGTTAAACAAAAGAGGCATAGTGCTCCAAAATAATTAGCATAAATCATTTTTCTTAGGGGGAAAAATGAGAGAGTCGAGAAGATAGAATATGTCTGGAAAGGAGGGAAGAGGCTCTCTCTGATAGTAATGGAAGATGCCTGTGAGGTGACATTTGACAGAGGAAGTAGATGGAATCCCTGCCTGTCCTTATGTGAAGTGAACTCTGGGAAGATGATAACAGGCCCAGCAAGGTTCTGAGGCAGGAGTGCCAACCTGCTGTGTGTTGCTACCCCTGACTTCCCCCAAGCGCGGAGAACAGTGGCATGGGTTAGGCCTTCATGGAGACTAAATCAGATGAAATGGCACAGGGCGGTCTTGTCAGCCACTCTCAGACTTTGACCAAATATAGTCAGCCAGTCATAGTTATAATTTGCCTTGCTTAGCTACAGCCTAGCCGTATTTTCCTAGCTCGTTGCTCCTTGAAGTTTCCTTTCAGTTATAAAAAGGTAACTGGAGGAGTTGGTCTGAAACCAAGGCAAACTGATAAGAAGATAAGCATGCTTCCATACCCCCTCCCCCACCAAGGCAGGCAACAATAATTGATCACTGATTTCTCTAGTCACACTGTAAAAGGTCAGAGCTGAACAAGAGATATACCATCCCAGACACAGCATTTAACACTCAGATGTACCATCCCTTTCTGCCTCCTGGCTGTTCGTTGAGAGTGCCATCCAAAAGCTAAGATCCATCTCAGGATCTGAATTTGTCTATGAATCTGTCTAGCTCCTGTGTCACCTCCCTGAGATCATGCTGGCTCCCCAGTAAATGGCTCCGGAACCTCATGCATTCAATGTCCATGAGTCTCCTAAATAACTCTCCCTACTCACCCTTAGCCACTTTAAACAACCCCAACACCAAACATCTGGATGCAAACTAATCTTAGCCTTTCTAGAACTTATTTACTCATCTGCAAAATGAGCATTAATAACATGTAAAGTAGTTATTGATAAGCTGTTAATACACCAGAATAAAAGGTTTTGAAAGAAATGAACTCAAGGAATTTGAAGCAGAAGACATGAGTGAAAAGTAACATTTGAGACTATAAACCAATAGTTTTAGCTTAAGCTTCCTACCTGCCTTAAGCTGTCTTATCTGCCTGGGTGTGAAAGAGTTCATCGGAACTACATAAATAAAAACAGGACAAGGACAAAAGCTTGATATGTCCACCCAAAAGCCATGATAAGAATCTGTCTAGGTGTAAATACAAATATGAAAATAAACATCAAGTAAACACTGCCATGTAAGTAAATAGAATTTTTCAACAGATGGGCGGGAAAGGAGAACATATTGATAGAAACGTAGAAACAGACATTTGGAATTTTGAAAGTATAATCAATTTAACTAGAACATTCTGATATTCCAACCTATTGCTACTTAATGGGGTTACTCCTTTCAGTCAGGTATATTGGGCATGACAGAGTTAAGGCCAGGACATGACACTTCCTCATCGATATGAAGCACACAAGAACATATGTACCAACTACTCCAAGGAAGTGTAAACATAGGCATGGAGCCTGCTTCCTTGACAGCAGTGGCCACATTATGACTATTACATGAACTGGACCAAGGAGATTTGTTTAAAAAACAGTCCACTATAGATTCTGGAAACATTCTAGCATATATACAATATTTCAAGCATTAGCCGGAACACAGATGCAAGACTTCAACTTATCAAAGTCAGGAGAGATGGAGAAACTATGTTGCACACACTGAGCTGGTGTTAGATCTCTGTGGCAGAGGCTGGTGACATAGCGCAGTTGATAAAGTGCTTGCCTGGCAAGCACCAAGTCCTAGGCTTGAGTTCCAACACAGATTAAACTACCTGGTGGCACATACCCATAATCCCAGCACAACAGGAAGTAGAGCCAGGAAGGCAGAATCCAACGTCATCTTCCGGCTGCATAGCAAGTTTAATGCCAAGCTGGGGTGCATGAGAGCATGTCTCAAGATGAAGCAAAGAAAAGATCGGCACAACATAGCTAATGTAAAGCAACTAAGGTTGGGGAGACTTTTAGGCAGGTCCTCTGACTCAGCTAAACTAGAAACCAGTGGGTCAGAGCAACACAGAAGCTTGGCTAGCACATCTCAAAGCACAAGATTAAGTCTATAGCAGCCGAGACTGCATGATGTGGAGTCACCCAGTCCCAGCATCTGCCCCTATTGAGATAGGAACTGGTTGGTCAAGGAGCACGCTACTGAAATAAACTCCTACATGAGGAGGATAGACCAGGAAGATAAAAAGTATACAGAGGTGGAGAACAGCCATTGCTGACCCCTGACCAAATCCAGGCTAGCCTCTGCATTCCGCTGAGCTGCAAGATAAAATCCTGAGGAGGGTGATGAAAAAAAATAAATCTGGAAATTGCCCCAGGGTTTCAGATCCTTTCTTCCTTATAAAAAAACAAAAAAACAAAAAAACAAAAACAAAAAACTAGTCCATGTGTGGTTCAGGTAGCAATAGGCTTATTACCAGTTACCTAAAATTTTACCTGTAACTGGATTTCAGACAAGAATGAAGTCATCAAAACTTAAAACGCTGAAGCCAAGAGCTCATCCAAAATTAAGGAGTAATATGGAAGTATTAATAATGATGAAGTGTGTGTGTGTGTGTGTGTGTGTGTGCGCGCGCGCGCACGCACATGCATGGTGCTGGAGATTGACCCCAAGAGTTCATACATGATAGGCAAGTGACTCACCTCTTGAGCAAAACCCCAGTCACAGCTAGTGAATCCTTAACAGGGTTTGTGGTTAGCATATATGTGCTGTGGATAAACATCATAAGGGGAACACAAGTATGTGCTTGCAATGATTGAATGTTAAAAAATAGAAAACTATGTTCTACTGTTGAGAGTTGATGCTAAAATTATATTTTAAATAAATTAAAAAATGGAAGTTTGAAATGTCTAGCCCAGAGCCCAGGATATGATTATGCTAAGTGCACTGGGTTAGAAAATGCCACCTTATAATAAGAACTGGCACATGAGCTTATGTTTCTCTTTTAATTTAGAGTTGGAGAAATGTTGACATAATTTTTTACATTTTGCATAATTTGATTGTGTCTCCTTTAAAAGGGAGCTTTGAATGCATTGGAACTTGGAGGGTAAATGTGTATTCAGAAACTAGTGTTTGTTCAGCCACAATTGCCTTCGGGAGAAAGCCTGGGCTGGTTCGCTGAGGCAACTGTAATCCTAGCCACCGGAAAGCTAATCAACAAGATGGCTAGGTACATTTATGAGCATTTCTTTTAGAGGCATTTAGTTTCCACCCTGCAGATGGTAGCTGCACTCCACTAGCTCCAAGCCACGCTTTCCAGAGTCCTATTGTACTTAGCAAGATTGCTATTGCCTCAACACAATTATTCCAAATTCAGCCAGAGTCAGCGGCCCTAAAACAAAGCCGTGTCATAATAGTTTAATCCCAGCTCACCTTTCCTAATGCTGGCTAAACAATCAAACACCTGCTGAATTCTGGTCCACGTAATGAGAACACCTGAGCTACAAAGACCAAAGAGTGCTGACATTTGATCTGAAAGGCAACACAGTAGAACCCCACCATAGAAAGGATTGCTATTGTGAGGTTTCGGAGAGCAACTCTACAGATTAAATCCTGCTGCCTCAAATAAACAATACCAAAAATCCTTCCTTGGCACAGACAGTGGGTGTGTTGTGTGTCATTCCTCCAGCACCAGCATGTTCAGTGCTTCCCTGATCAAAATCAGCTTGGCTTTGAACAACTTAGGAAACTGGCCTTTCGTAATTTTCAGAGGCAAGACAGTGTGTGCTTTGTGTTTTCTTACTCACGACTTAAACGGGCCATTAAAATGTAAGGTGGAAGGGATTAAGGGTGTTTATCTTCTCAGTTACACTGGCATTTCCACTTTCCAGAGAAAGCAAAATATTTTGAATTGCGAAACTGCCCCAAACTTATTTTGTATTATAATTCAAGAGACCACCACAATTGTTCCTTCTAGGCTCCTCTCCTTCATGTTTATAACAAACAATCAAATATGACCAACATTCCTCTTCCAGGGTTTGGTTGTAGTTACTGCATACATCTCCTATGCCTGGGTATTCCTCCTTTACATTGCGTCTCTTTAACTCCTCTCTGTCTCTGTCTCTGTCTCTGTCTCTGTCTCTCCCTCCCTCCCTCCCTCCCTCCGTCCCCCCTCTCTCCTTTATCCTTCTCTTCTTTCCTCTCTCCCTCCCTTTTTCTCCTTCCCTCCCCACCTGCCCTCAGTCCAGGATAGACCAGGCTTGCCTCAGACTTAGAGAGACTCACCAACCTCTGCCCCCTAACCCTGACACAGACACACACACACACACATACACACACACACACACTCCAGTGAAGGCACTAAAGGCATGTGCCCCAACTCCTGCCTCCCCACACTTATCTTGAATGAAAATGGGCCAGGACTTTTCCATGCATGGACTCTGTCAAATTCCAAGTGTACCAACTTTCTCAGGTCTCTTCCCTGTAGACAGTGTTTGTGCCCTTTCTTCTGTATGAAATAACTGCCTGTCTTCATGTACTGCTCAAAACAGCAGCTGGATCTTCCATAATTACTTATGAGATTGCCATCTAAGAAAGATGTTAAGTCACATTGAGCAAGTCCTTCGATGCTGTGTACAACTGGATGTTAGGGGGCGGAAGTGCGTCCTTCATGTTGGTTGTTAGGTATACATAGGCTACGTGACACCTCCACTATGAGAAAGCCCCAGAATTCATGAATAATGGCACAAGTTCAAAAACACTCCATAGGACTTCCAAGAAATCCTTGACTTGGAAATATTAGTAAATCAATTCTCTGTATTGATTTATTGAGAAAAAGATTGGTTTTCAGTAAAAATGTTTGATAACAGAAAAGAAAAATATAATTTTTATGGTATAAAAACATTTTATAAAAAATATCTGTTCCTTAAACATACCCATTCTTGTATCTAAAAGTAAGACTAGCTAAAAGTGCCCTAGGGTCCATTCAGCATGGACAATCTCATTATACCTTTATCTGACATGCTCATCTAGGCAAGAAAGAGCAGCTGAACTGTAACGCTGCCTCCTCTTAGTACGAGCAGCTTCCTAAATTTGGCTCCCATGAAGGATATGGATTTAACACAACTTTGAACAGTGTTTTAATTCATTCAGGACAACTTCTGAGCAACTGATCAAACTTTAGCAAGACATGGTGGTGCTTGCCTGTATGTCCTGGCATGAAAGACACAAACTAGAGTCTCAAAAAGTTTAAGACCAGCCTGACCTAACTAGCAAGTACCAGGCCAGCCGTAGTCACATAGCAAAACAACTAAACTAAACATTGAAGTAGAGCATGGTGGCTCACAGCTGTAATCCCAGGACATGGATGGGGATGAGGGTGGTGGCAGGGGGATGGCTGTGATTTGTTGGGCAGCTTGGGATACAGGCTCTACAATGTGAAAACCTGTCTCTACAATGTGAAACCCTGTCTCAAAAACAATTATGCTTTTCTACCTGTGTATTAAGCTTTTTTTTATATGATTTTCAAAGATATCCCTCAGATTCCAAAACGTCCTAGCCACACATGGCAGCTCCAGCCTATAACCTAAGTTCTCAGAAGGCTGAGGCAGGAGGATTACAGTGAGCTTGAGGCCATACTGGGCTGTAAAATAGCAGATTGTGGCTCCAAATTTTTTTTTTTTGAGAATTCTCCTGGCCTAAGAATTTGTGTCTAGAAAAGAGACCTGGGCTACCTAGAACTGAAACTTAAAACTGAAAACATTCTAAAGATATATTTATATTTGTTCTTATATCAAATCATTCTGGAGTCACACTTTTATGCATTAGAATAAAAGTGGGTATATTTTCTATAACAGAGCCACATTGTGACAGCAGCTTAAGTATACTGGGGGGGGGGGCATATTCAGAACTAGCCCCAGGGCCTCATCCTTGCCAAGCAAGCATTCTAACACTGAGCTACATCCCAGCCAAGTTGAGTATCACTCAACCTGAAATGCTTGGAATCAGATTGGATCCCCAGACTACTTTCATTTAGGAATACTTGCATATTACAGTGATACATAGAATCCATCCATTATGTTATCCACCATGTTAGGTTTTAAAAATTACATATTAAATGACTTTAGGCATACCACAAAATTTTATGGTACATTTTTTTCCCACTAAGGTATCAAGTTGTCATGCAGAGTAGCTTTAATTCTATAATACTCTGGATTTGGGATTTCTTTATTAGAATACTCAGCCTATAGAAGTTTATTTCTCAGTTACCTAACAAGTTCAAGAAGTCTAGGCTGACACCTCAGCTGTGGTCCTTTGGTTTATCCCAACATTAGGCCATCGAAGTTATCTTCAGTCATCTTTATCTTCAGAAGTGAAGCTATACTGTGTCACTGCTCTGACAACGGGAATTGCTGAAATACATACCTGGAAAAAAAAAGCACTCAAGAATAGAAGGGTAGTGGGAAAGGTGCAAGCAGTAGTTTGAGACAGTTGGTCACACTGAGTCCACAATCATAAAGCAGAGGGAGATGAATGTTGCAGTTCAACCTGCTTCCTCCTTTTCATTCTGTCTGGTACCCCAGGTATGTGATAGTGTCTTTCTTCCTCAGGTAAATTTCCCTGGAAGCAACCTCATGGACACCCCAGCAGTATGTCTCCTATGCGCTCTTCAGTCTATAAAAGAACATTAACCATCATAGCACTGCAGAGGCATTTGCCTCATTACTATCTTCTGGGCGGGGCCTCTCGTTACGTGGCTGTGCTTTGTCATGTGATAGCACTTTGAATTTCATCAGAGATCCGTGAACAGGACCTTCCCTTAGCTTAGCCAACTCAGTCCTGAGGTTGAAGTAGATTCCTTTTGTATGACATAAAGCAAAAGCTTCATTTGGTTCAGGGTCTATTGTCTTCACCCACCGCACACATTCTTCTCCCTCCCTCGTGGCAACCATCCTCACTTCCCAGGCATCACGTGACTGCCACATGGCCACTCTCAGTCTCCATGTGGAACCGGTGGAAGACAATGCAACTAATGCCGTTCTCTTTTGATGCTGCTCTAGTCTACTCTTTCCCTCCACTGGTGTATCTGCACTAACCTTAGACCTCATTTATCCAGGACTTTGGGGGAGGCTGGTGGGGTTTTTGTTAAATTGTAGCTATAATTGTACAAGCCCACTAAGTGCCTTGCTCCTCACACCTTCTGCTAACAATTCTATTTAAAGATAGAATATGGTCACCCCTGAAATAACCAAATCATGATGCCTTGAAGCAGAAAAGCTTAAGGAGCAAGGGTAATGGAGAAAGAGGGGTGGAATACATCTTGAAAAATTAAAGAGCAATTCAGTATTTTGTGAGAGCTAAAGGAGGAAAGGTGGAGGTTCCAAAAGTATTGCACTCAGCCAGCTATTTGAAATGAGGGAGAAAGCACATGCTAGAAAAAGAAACAAAAAGATATCTGTTTTTATTCAAGTTAACATAAGGATCTGTGACCCACTAAAACACTCTACTGGCCATTGACATGGATAGCAAATGTGTGCTCAGAAAAACAAATGAACCTTTATGTTAGATGGAACATAGACAACAAAGCGGCAAGATGCTGAGGTTACTGGCAGTCCCTAAATGGTATCCACAGGATAGGAGCTAATAGGCAGGTAGGGCAAACTGACTTTCCATTCCGCTGTAATCTTGTCATATTCCAACTGCGTTTCATACATTCGGTATTGTACATATTGTTAAAATGGAAATTAAAACTGTCAGACTTGCCTGGCTCCGGCACATTTATAATTTATCACCTTCCTTTATAGTTAAAAAGAACAACCAGGGAAATGCTGCCTAGCTTTCACTCCCAGACCCTCAACGCTGCATAACGCATGCTTGTGCCTCCTAGGACAGATATACTGCACACATTTAGCATATTTATTTCTCTCCTTATGGAACTTTTTCTTATCCCTGCCATGCTTAGCTTTAAATAGATTCAGAGGCTATAAATATTGCATAGAATTTGGAGATCTGAAAAATAACTTCTTCATCGCTGATTTACTGATATGCTGGAGAACAAATTTAGTGTCTATATTTACATGATAAAACTTTTCCGTTAATGCATCGAACTGTCCCTAGCTACGCTTGGCAATGATGTGATTATAGCTTGATCCTTGAGCGACAAGGGGGAAGAGTGGATTTAGAATCCACCCAGTTTCCTAAAGTGGGTTTCTGGTAAGTACACTGATTCACTGAGGCCAGGGAGGCAGAGGGGCTTGGGCTTCTGATGGTGGAACTGATCTGTCCATTTGATAGGGTAATGAAACCGGATTATCCATCTGATATTATGTAGTTGCACAGAGGCCATCATTTTCAAAATGTCTTTATGTTTTCCTAAGAAGAAGAGGTATTACTTATCAAGTATTACTTTTTATGTTCTGGGCATGATTGCTCATCCTGTGTTATGTAATTATTTTTTATTGTTTGAATATCTCATCTAATTCTTACAGCAGTCTAAGGGGTTGCAGGTGAGAAAAACTAAAACAAATAAAAATCAAATACCTTGCAAGAATCACACACCCAGTTAATATAAAATTGCCTGGTTACCTTCCTTCTTGCTTCTGCCCTATACTATTTCCTGTTAGGAAGCTAAGAGCAGTCACTGTCTCACAGAGTAGCCTCTTTCCCATCAGCACTTCTTTACCCACAGAGCCCTTGGAGCAGATCTGAACATGATGCAAGTGTCCTGTGACAGAGTCACAGCCAGTACAAGGGTGTCAGCAATGCCAGCAACGATTTTTTATTTTATTTTATTTGAAGTAACCACTGCTTTGTGTCTTTTGATTTGTTCATCAGTCTTTTGTCACTGTGACAAAACACCTGAGTAATATGAAGGAGGAGACGTTTGTTGGGCCTATGGTTGCAGAGGCTTTAGCCCTTAATGGCAGACAGCCCAGCAGAACAGAAAGGTTCACATCTTGGTAGCCAAGAAGAGAGGGAAAGACTGCCTGGACTAGCTGGCTTCCTCCTCCTCAGCCCCATAGAAAGGTGCTGCCTACACTCAAAGCACCTCTTCCTCCCTTAGCCTTCCTGGAAACTCCCTCAGCCACATCTGGAAGGATGTTAAGTCAATCTCCTATGCAAGTCTCAGCCCAATCAAGTTGGCAACCAAGGTTAACTAACAAAGGTGAGCAACTCTGCTCTTGTCTATTTCCCACATTTAACAAAGAAACAAAATGAGCCAATGTCTGGTTAGAACTTTGCACAGATGAAAGTTTGCCTTTCCTCTTGGAGAAAAACCTCGGGACAGACACGTGGGAAAGGCTTTCTCACTCTTTGTCACTGTGTGGCATTTCATTCTTCTGTATGGTCAACTTTTTATTGCTGTGCCAATCTACTGGGGATCGTACTAATGAAGTAATACAACCCAAGCCCAGGAGTGGAACTCCAGCAATAGAATACTGTGAAACTTAAGTCTGGAACTTGGAAGATCTTTCTGTGGCATCTCTATGTGTGTTTGTGCCTCCCCGTAACTTCATCAGAGTCCTTTCCCATATGCAGTGCCATTTCCTGGCACCCATGAGCTAAATCCACCTACCGTGGCTTTTGCACTTTCAAACTGTAAATGGGATATTTGCGAGAGAAAGGAAAAAGTGAAAATTTACTTTAAGTGATACCCGTTCCCAGCACTTGGGAGGCAGAGGCAGGCAGATCACTGTGAGTTCGAGACCAGCCTCATCTACAAAGTGAGTCCAGGCAGCCAAGGCTACCCAGAGAGAGCCTCGGGAAGAAAAAAGAAAAAAGGACAGAGTTCTCACGTTTCTACTGGGGATGCTATTGATGTCAGAGCCTTTGGAAAGAAATTGCAGAGGTGCACTTACTGCCTTACCCACATCCCCATTTAGATAAAAGATACTTTGGTAATAGTTTCTCGGCAGAGTACATCATCATTTCCTACTGAATAAAATTGAAAAGGCAAAATAGTGAAGAAAGATATTCCCTTCCTCAACAGTCAGTCCTTCATAAAAACATCGGGATTTTTGATACTCCATAAATAACGTAATAAAAATAAGCAAAAGGTGCTGAGAGTCAAATGTGAAAAATATCCCCAGGCATTATATGCAAATGAAAGGGGGAATTTCCTGCAGCAGTTTACCCTTGAACTAAACAAGGCTTCAAATAGCCAGAAGTGCCTTGATTTGCAACATGAGGAGATCCAGGGCCCAAAATGTAACATGAAGGCTGCACATTCCTGTAGCCAGCAGTTCACCAAACAAAATTGAAATGGCCCTTGGGAAGAAGCTGAAGGGTTTCCAGTTAATGCCCGATTTCCTTTAATACAACAGACACATTACATCATAAGACCCTGTGGGAGAGATACAAGGACAAGAAAAGAGGAAGACTGAGATCTAAGGAGATACTGGGACAATTCATACAATCGTGTAAGGCAGGATTGACCTAGTATGCACCGAGGAGCACCTACTATGCACAGCTTCAGTGCTAGGTTCTGGAGACAAAGTGAAGAGTAGACCTCTCTGCCGCTGTGGTGTGAGAGTTTAACATGAGCGATTTCAAATGATGGTGAACCACGTGGAGAAAAACAAAGGAACGGGAGCCGCGGGGCTGGCTGACGTAATAAATCAGGAAAGAAGAATCCTCACTGAAGATGTTGCGTATGGGGAGAAAGATGAAGCCAGCAAGAAAGAAAGGTGCAGGCTATCAGGGAGGGCCTTCCAGACGGGTGAAAAATGAAGGCAGAGTACAGAGCATGGCTGGCCTGTGCAAGAAGTGCCAATAAATCCATTGCTGTGCAAAAGAAGACAGAAGTAACTGAAAGGAGAGGCTGTGTCCCAGCAAAGATGGCCTCTGCTCCAGTGCCTGAGAACTGGCGGAGGGCTAGGCTGCAGTCTTGTAGAAAGGAAGAGGAAGGCAGGTAGACAGGCAGCACCGGGAAGAAGCCGTGTATGTGAAAAGAGGGAGGCTCTGGGGGCTTTCTACATCTGCCCACCTGGGTCTGCTCAGGTTCCTATGGATTACCGGTGTCTATTACCTCCTCAACCGCTCCCAGCTGTCTGTGGTTCTTTACCTAGTTTGAGTTCCTCTTGTCTGGGGAAAGCTCTGATCAACAGCCTACCGTCCCGTCACCCTTAAGTACAATCCTTGGGCCCAGGTAACTCATCTATTTCCTTATGACTTAATTTTCCTGGTATCTAAAAATCAGCTTAGATTAGGGCCGCAGCCCAGCAGTGGAACGCTTGCCTCTATGCACAAGGCCTTAGGTTTGATGCCAGAGCTACAAGAAAAACAATTAAACGACTGGACAGGATTTGTGCCCTGAGTCTTTCTAAATTACTATCTTAGCTAGAATCTGCAGTGCACTGAACAGAGGAACAGACAGCTGACCGTAGGATGTAGGAAGACGCTCTGCAAGAGTGGACACAGGCTACTACGCAGTCTCTAAGCTCACACAGGGGCTTAGAGAACAAGCCCACAGTATCCTCCTCACATCTATCTTTTCAGTAGCAGAGGCCTCCCACTCATGGTCCCCCACCGGAGTCCCCGAGGCTAACAACATTTACAGAAAAGACTGGTTTGTCTCCAGGCTCACCTAGTTTGCCCAAACTCCCATCCTAGGTTTCTGAGCTTTCTTGACTACTTCAGCCCTCCACCCTTTCTTTTTTTTTCTTTCTTTCTTTCTTTCTTTCTTTCTTTTTTCTTCTTCTTCTTCTTTTGCTTGTTTGTTTGTTTGTTTGTTTTTCAAGACAGGGTTTCTCTGTGTATCCTTGGCTGTCCTTGACTCATTTTGTAGACCAGGCTGGCCTCAAACTTAGAGAGATCCACCTGCCTCTGCCTCCCAGGTGCTGGGATTAAAGGCATGCGCCACCATGCCTGGCTCACTTTTTCTTTTTATGCCTGTATGCGGATGCCTAGCGAGTTTGCATGAATTTCAATTGTAAATGAGGTGTGACAATGGTGTGGGCTTTTAAAAATCACCCAACACTCAAGAAGAGAGACTGACAAAAGTGAGGGAAAATGAAACGTAGAGCGTATTGGCACCTCCCCTAACAGCAGCAGTCCCTGCACAGCCTAGCCGTACACTGCAATCGTCTAAGACACTTAAGAAACAAAAAAACAAAAAAACAAAACAAACAAACAAAAAAAAAAACAAACAAAGAACAAAAAACTTAATGCTCAGACCCAATTAAAGAGTATGTCTGATGTGAGACTCAGGTAGACGTTTCCTGGTGATTTCATGTCTGGCAAGGGAAGTAAAGCACCGAGGTGGAATCAGAGCTTCCTCCCTTCCCATGGGGATGTCACCTTGCCTTCAGCTGAACACAGAGGATTCAGCCTGCCATGGGAGGAACTCCTCCCTAGCTTCCCTAATGCTCCTGAGCCTCCCAAACTGGGTTCGAGCCAGAAGGTCCTTATTTGGGACAGGAGTGTAATTAGTACATAACTGTTTGTGTGAAGAACCTTGGGCAAGACCTAGGACCCAGGCCAGCATGGAGTGTTTATCTTATGGCTTTTGCCTGTATATGACAGCAGTGACCATGGTATCCTGGCTCTAATGCTCACACAGTGCCCCCACTGGCCACAGCGGGAGGCTGATGTTCACTGTTGGTGTAATACATCTTATTCTGCCTTGTTCAAGTCCTTACCCAGCTCTCTAGCCTCTGAGTATGTCAGTTTCTTGATTCAATGCATCCACAAACACCCCCTCTCTGTCCCCTCTCATCTCTCCTCCTTTGTTCCTCACACCTAAGCACCTGCTATGCCCTCTTACTTCCCAGCCAATGGCCTGCCTGAGCAAACTCCAGACTCCTCCTCATGGAGGAGAGGCCCAGGAAAAAAAAAAAAAAAAGTTGGGTTGGGGTAGACAGGGCCATGTTGAGACAGTAGAGGGACCTGCCTGTAAAACTATGACTGGCTTTCCAGGGAGACAGTGGTATTTGAGAACCAGCTGGAGATCAAGATGACAAAATCTGTGCAGAAAACAGCAAGGCCAGAACAGGATGTCATGTAGGTCACATTCTGCCAGGCCTGAAAAGCTCCCGCAAGAAAATTAAACTCTAAGTTCAGGTTGGCCTGAAAGGGAGCCTGGGTTTCTGGTGGTGAATGGGACAGTGCCCCAGGTCCCAGCATTCTATCTGCCTTTCAGATGCAGTGGCGCCTAGCCACTGTTGACAGCAAGTGCGCACATGACTCGATGCAGAGTTTGTTAATATTTACTGAGCCTGGAACTATTTATCAATGTGCCTTTCCCCTGGACCTGGCCAAAGCCATTGCTGTGTTTGCGCCAGGCCCTCTCCAGCTTCAGGCCACAACACTGCGGCTTACTGCCATTTTTAGGTTTAGCCAGGCCTGCTTGCGACAGCATGTTCCTGCACAAGGCTTGCCTCTTGGTGTCTGCCCTAGCTTGGGGTAGCTGCCTTTCTGACTATGTTGGCTAAGGAACAGCTTTGCAAACAAGAGTGTGACCTTTTTCATTTCCAGCATGTCTACGGCATAGTAAGATATGACAGGCATTGGGGTGAGCACTGCGTACAAATAAGTAGCAAGAGCTGATGCATTGTTTGAAAGCAAAACCACATTTGTCAAAAAAAAAAAAAAAAAAAAAAAAAAAAGTAACTCATTGTACGGGCAAGAGACAAAATGCCGGCTCTGTTTTCCTGGAAAAATTATCACAGAAATCCAAGTCTTTTCAGCGAACTGAAGTATAGTGTAGAAATTAAGCCTTATCTGACCATTCACACACTTTGATGGTCATTGAAGGTCATTTATTCTCATTTTGTCATTTTCAGAGTCTGTTAGTAGGTGATATTTGAGAATTGCTAGGTTAAGAACAATAAAAATATTGGAAAAAAAATGTCACTTTAATGTGTAAAAATTTAAGTTTAGGACATAAATGAAATAAAATCCAAAATATTTATAAGTTAACATATGATAAATTAAGCAAAAGAAGAAAAATACACCGAACACTAATAAGGGAATTCCAAGTGGGAGCCACATCCCAGTGGCCCTGGAGTCAATAAAGGAGCACAGTAGACTATTGCTGAAGGTTCACCCAATTATACCAAGACTTAAAGTGACAACTGCTTATAAATTTTATTCAACAGAATGAAAAGATAGAAAAGTGAATAATTTTGTAAAAGCAAGATGTAAACTTTTTTTATAAGAAAGGGAAGTAAACCATTTCTGATAGCTATCTGAGGCCTGGGAAAAATCAAAACTAAAATATGAACTTTTCAAAAGTGAGCTTCATTGTGTGTGTGTGTGTGTGTGTGTGTGCGCGCGCCTGCATATGTTCACGTATATATGTATTCAAGTGTTTATATGCATGTGTACATGCATGTTAGGGGTGCATGTGTGTATATGTGTGTGCATGTATGTTCAAGTAGGTATACGGGAGGAGGGATGCACTGTGTGTGCATATGTGTATGTGTATGTATATGGGAGTGCATGTGTGTTCAGTTTTGTGGGGGGGAGGGTGCATGTATGTCTCTGTGTATGTATGTATATTTATATGTGAGTGCATATGTGTTCAAGTGTATATGTGAGTATGTGCATGTAGAGGGGGTGCATATATGTGCTTGTGTATATGGAGTCCAGAAGTCTGGTGCTGTAGCCCAAGAGCTGGCCAGTTTTTTGTTTGTTTTGTGTTTTTGTTTTTTGTTTTTTGAGAAACAGTGCATCAGTGTTCTAGAGCTCAGCTTGGCTAGGGGGTCAGCTAAGCTGGCTACCCAGCATACTTTGGCTATCTAGAAGCCTCTGCCTTCTCAGGATGGAAACACAAAGCCATCCTGTATGCCAGCCAGGCTTTCCCACACAGAGTTCAAAAGCAGGTCTTCATGGTAAAGCAGCAAGCACCTAACCACTTGGGCCATCCCCCACCCCCTTGACTCCCTGAAATAAATTATTTTTTATTTAGATCTCAAATTGTCCCCTCCCAGCTTTTAATGGTCATGTAATCTCCTTCTTCTTTGCTTTAAAACATTTTTCCTGGTGCTTCCTACTCTTTCAAACCCTCTCTTTAAGATTAGTATGTTGTGTATTTTTATATATTAAAAAATTGTCAAAAGACCAGGCACGGTAGAACATGCCTATAATCCCAGCACTCAAGGAGGAAGGGGCAGAGGGATGTCTGTGAGTTCAAGACCATCTTGGTCTACATAGTGAGTCCAGGACAGCCAAGGCTACACAGAGATACTCTGCCCCCCCCCTCAAAAAAAAAAAAACAAAAAAAAATTGTAAAAGATGAAAGGCATACTTCTTTACTCCCTAAATTTATAAAAGTCGATTTCTTTCCTCTTAAAGATTGATTCCTTTTTATCTTATGTGCAAGTGCTCTGTCTTCATGTGTGTAAGCGTTGTCTGTGTGCCTGGAAACTGAGGCTGGAGGCAGATCCAAGATCCCCTGGAACTGGGGTCACAGACTGCTGCGAGCCACCCTGTGGGTGCTAGGAATCGAACTCACATCCTCTGGAAGAGTAGCCAGTGCACTTAACCTCTGACCCACCTCTCCAGCCCTGAAAGACCATGCTCTTCACGTTTATACAATACATTTCTGAATTTACTCCTCAAGTGTGCTCTACTCAAGTTTCATTTCCTCCATCCTTCTTGCTGGAAATCTGTTGAAGCAGAGACTTGCCTTCAGTTCTTCCTGAGATGGGAGACAACTGGAACATCAACCTAGTTCCCAATTCCATCTCCAAAATCACATGCAGAACTTTGATGCAAAGGCGAGCATGTTCTATGATGAGCCTTAGGTGTTGCTGTGAAATGTTTCCGTGCTGAATTAGAGTTCTAGGTAGGCTAGCAATTACCTGGATAAATTTAGAAGTGTGTTAAAATAAATTTCATCACAGTGTTAAACAACTTTGTTTTTGGTTTGTCTGGTATTTTTTCTCCACCGTGAAATGCTTTTAAGTGTAATAGAGAGATAGTGTATAAAAACGAACAGTGCACTCCAGTAGAACGTCATGGGATAGTGAGAGCACTCATATGTGACTGACTGCTGGACACAGGAGTCACTGTCACACGAAGCTCTTGAAGTGTTGTGTGTTCAACTAAATAATGCAATTTTTAATTTTCCCAGTTGTAATTATTTCCAATTGAAATAGCCTGTGGCTCCCATAGTGGACAGCGTGGAGCGAGTGCCTCTGGATTTCTGCTCATAGATTTGCTTACATTTAGAAGAGCCTGTTGCTGTTTTCACTAATTTCATAGGCACCTTCTTCTGCTCCTCTAGAGGAGTAGATTCTATGTGACTGCTCTGCAGCCTCTTTGCCTCGCCTAATGCTCCCTCTATCTCAAAACCACACCCACTTCACAATTTTACTCCCATCAAAGATTGGAATGGCAAACTCCTATGTGCTAGTAATGCTATTTGCAGCAATAACCCTGCACATTTGAAGTTTGTACAAAATTTTGCTAATCCATCTTTTCATACCTACTTTTCACACAGAAATCAGAGATTATTTGATGAATTAGATATTATTATTATTAGTATCAAATAATTTGTCTCGAAACTGCCTTTGGGCAATTGCAGTCACACCAAACCCCCCTCTTTGATGTCTCCTCCCTCTCTTCCCTGCTGATGACTCCTGCTAGGGGCACCCGAGACCCTCTCCCAATATTAAGAATTGCACATCGCACCTTTGGATAGGACCCTCCTGCTCTGTGCCTCAGGACTGTTGCTCCATAGCAGTGTCTCTTGTCTTGCATCTCAGTTGCTGGAGGGTTGCCTGGTCAATGATGATGCCGCATACCAGAGATGTCAGTTGGCGTTCCTGAGAGCTGATCCAATCACTGGCACTGGGCTCAGGAATTTAGATTTTCATTTGCCCCCTTAAAGAATCTACGAGGCAGATACCAATAAAATCCCTGTTTAATGACTGTCTGGTGAGTGGGCAAGGAAACAGCTTGGTGTCTTGACTTTTTCTTTCCTGAAATTTGTCCTACTAAGAACAAAAAGAATCTGCCAGCTGCCTTTTCTATGAGAACGAGGCCCGAGCCACAGTTTTTCTCATTGTAAAACCTATAAATACCTAATATTTGTAATCACTGCAGGCAAGGCTGAGCACGGTGAAAAGCCCGGAATCATTTGCTGGCTTTCACACCAGACTGAAGGCAATTGCTCACTCCGTCTTCTAGTTGTTTTTATTCTTGGCAGCTGTCTTCGTCAACCAGCACACTGCCCAACGTGTGGAGTCGTGTGTACAAAAGAGCACATGTGACCTCTGGGCTTGTTTTGTTTTGATTCGTTTTTAATCTACTGGCCTGAGTCCAGTGAATGATCAGCTAAGCAGCTTTTGTGCGAGAGAACTTGAACTGAAGGTTTGCATGGAGGGGGCTGTTCACTACACTCCTCCAACTCTAGAGGAAGGTCCTTGAGAACCGATTTTTTTTTTTTTTTTTAGCACTTCTCCTTATCTGCATCATACAGAACAATACCTGTTCCAGGCACACAGCCAGCATTTGTTGGTGACTGGAGGTCTAAATGTACAGATGGGTACATCGTGGTCCTCTGTGTCACTTATATTTGGGCAAGTTCTGCCTGCTTCTGAATGTTTCATTATTTATATAAAATATTCAGGAGTAAGGACAGAAAGGCTTGTGCTCAATTTGAAGTGTTCATTTAATTAGGTTATCTAATTAGATTAAGGGGTTGACATTGGATCTCCCTAATTCCTGGCAGAAATGAGCAGCAGAGTAACCTGGGAAAGCTTCTGAGGACAATTCACGATCAGGCCTTCCGCCCAGAGATTCTGACTCACACTGAGGTCACAACACAATCTAAGAGTCTAGATTTTCATGAAGGCACCCAGATAATTTCAAGCAACTTGGTGGATCTGTTGGTTAGGATTCCTCAAAAGATAAACAGAACCAATCAGTGCTCTGGGGTGACTTGAAAACTTATGCAGTTTGGGGGCCTAAATCTCTAGGACAACTAGCATGTTGGAAACTCTAGCAAGAGCTGCTGCTGCTGCAGTGTTGACTGAGAAGATGTTCTCGAAACAAGATGTCTTTCTCTTCAAGAGCCCACATTTTCTCTGAAGGTCTTCAACTATTGCAGGAAGCCCATCCACACTATAGAGGGGGGGGGTATCAGAATCACCAGAAAGTGAGTTGAGAGAAAGAAAGAGAGAGAGAGAGAGAGAGAGAGAGAGAGAGAGAGAGAGAGAGAGAGAGGGAGGGAGGGAGGGAGGGAGGGAGAGAGAGAGAGAGAGAGAGAGAGAGAGAGAGAGAGAGAGAGAGAGATTCATGTGCATGCACAAGCTTACATTTGCCAATGAGGGAGGGAGAAGCGGGAAAGAGAGATTGATTTTTAAAAGTTGGCTCACATGATCAGAGGCTGAAAAGTTCCAAGATTTATAATCAGCAACCTGGAAACTAGGAATAGCTGGTGTGTAATTCTCATCCAACCCCCAAAGGTCTCAGGAAAGTAACAGTATACGCTCCCTTTGGAATGGGGATATGCTCAAGACCTGACAACAGGCTGGTGTAGAGTGTAAGGATACTAAGACCACAAATTTTGGGAATTCCTCATTTTTAATAGCTGAGTAGTATTCCATCGTGCAAATATACCACAGTTTCTTAGTCCATTCTTCTACTGAGGGGCACTTAGGCTGTTTCCATGTTCTGGCTATTATGTATAAAGCAGCTATGAACATGGTTGAGCATATGTCCCTGTTGTGTGGTAGGGCATTTTCTGGGTATATTTGTGGACAAATGGATTGATCTAGAAATTATCATAATGAGTGAGTTCACCCAGAAGCAAAAAGAGACAAACGGTATGTACTCACTTATATCAAAACACTAGTCCAAGGGATACGTACCATGAAAATCTTTACTTACCAAGAAAGTGGGTCAGAGGAGAGGACATCTGATTGAGACTTTAGGCAAGAGTAGCATGGAAGAAAGGGGAAATAGTAGGACCCACAGGGTCCTGGAAACCTACAAGAAGAACTTTATGACAGACAGATCTGGATCCTGGGGGTCCTCCTCAAACTAAGGCACCAGCCAAGGAGAATATAGGCAGTAAGCTTCGAACCCCTACCAAGACCTAGCCGACGAACAGGATATTCTCCACCATTGAGTGGAGAGTGAGATCTGACTCTCACACGAACTCTGGTGCCCCTTTTCTGACCATGTCCCCTGGATGGGGAGACCTGGTGGCACTCAGAGGAAGGATAGCAAGTTACCAAGAAGAGACTTGATATTCTAAGAGCATATATAGAGGGAGGAGGTCTCCCTCAGCCACAGACATAGGGGAGGGGAGAAAGAGAGAAATGGGAGGGAGGAAAGAATGGGAGGAAACAGGGGAAGGGCTAACAATCTAGATGTAATATGAATAAATTAATAAACTTATTTAAAAAAAGGATGCTAAGGCCAGACTTTACCAACCTCAGGAAGCACAGCAGGCTAGGCTCCTTTAGCCTTTTCTACTCAGGTCTTCAACTGAGTGCATGTGCTTGTCCTTGATACAGATTCACGTCGGGATAGGCAGTCTGTTTTATTCAATAAGACAATTCAGCAGTTACTGTGATCTAGAAAACAGCCCACTAAGTATCCAGATTTGATTCTGGCCAGGTTTCTGTTTTCCCAGGACTCTAATAAAGTTGACATATAATGTTAACCACTACAGGGATAATATGCTTTATATAAAAGCAACTAATTCAAATGTGCATCATAAACAACAGCAGCAGTATACATAGTAATATCTAAATTGGAGTTTGGTTAAAAACAACAAACAACTGGGTTCACAGCCTGGCTAAGTTATCACATAAAATTAACTGTCACCATCAAATAAAATTTGCATGATAAAGCATACCCAATTTAGACACATGATTAGGGGAGGTCTGCAAACTATTTCAAGGTATAGGAGATGTTCTGAGATAGCCGAAATTTCTCTCACCTCAGAAAGCTCTCTTCTGGGCTTGGGATATGGTTCTGTTGGTGAAGTGCTTGCCACATGGTGTAAGAACCTGTGTGGGAATCTCCAGAAGCCACATAATACACATCTATGATTCCAGTGCTCCTGAAGGCACATGGGATAGAGAGGCAGGAGCTTCCAGGCTAGCTATCTGCTGAACCCAGCAGCAAACAACAAGAGACTCTGTCTCAAACAGGTGAGAGGTGGGAAAGGGCATGTGGGGCTATCCTGTGATCTCCATCTGTACACAATGACACACTTGTACCCACAGGAACACACACACGTGCACACACACACACACACACACACACACACACACAAGCACACAAAGATTTGAAAAAAATAAGCATACTATTTAAAAGTTCTCTCTCAATCTTTTGTAACTATTGTTGACTTTACATTGTTATTGGCTACAGTTCTTTGTTCTAGCATTTCCCATAAATTAAGGCATACAGGATAGCTATTTGCACCTGCGTTGTTGCTATCGTTGCTGTTGCTTTTTGTTTAACTGTGATAAAGATTTATCATCTTAACTAACTTTTGACATGCAGTTTTTTGTCATTAGGTACATGCACAGTGCTGTACAGCCATGGCCACTATCACTTCCAGACCCTTTCATCTTCTACAGCAGAACCTTCTTACTGACTCAACTTCTTACCATTCTCTTCCAACAGCTTATTGGCCACAGTTCTGTTTCCCCCTCTGTGACTCTGTGTACTACAGGCTCCTATAAAAAAAAATGCCTGTCCTTTACAACTGATTTATATCATTTTCTATTATGTCTTCAAGGTTCGTCATCTGCATTCAGTCTAAATGTCCTTCTTTCTAAAGACAAAGTAATATTCTTTGGGGGATTTTAAATTTTTTCTTTGTTTGTTTAATTATTTATTGATTTTACATCTCAGTCGTAGCCCTGTCCATCCTCTCCTCCTGGTCCCAATGTCCTTCCCTCTTCCTCATATCCCTCCTCCCCAACCCCTCTGAAAATGGGAGTCCTCCCCCCTTCACCTACCCATCCCAGCACATCAAGTCACATCAGGACTGAGAGTGCATCCTCTACCACAGTGGCCTGGCAAGGCAGTCCCACCAGGGGAAAGTGATCAAAAAACAGACAACAGAATCCAGGTCTGGGACAGCCCCTGCTCCCCTTACTAGGGGATCTATATAAAGACCAAGCTGCCCATTGGGTACATATGTGTAAGGGATCTAGGTCCAGTTCATACATGGTCCTTGGTTGGTGCTTCAGTCTCCACAAGCCCGCCTGAGCCCAAAATAGTTGGCTCTTTTGGTTGTCTTGTGGAGCTCCTGTCCCCTCCAGGTCCTTCTATCCTTCCTCCCTCTCTTCCACAAGGCCCTCTGTGCTCTGTCTCATCATCTGCTTCGATCAGTTGCTGGGTGGGGCCTTTCTGAGGACAGCTATGCTAGGCTCGACTAGGTAATAATCTGCTGAGTGTATATGCCGTATTTATCTTTCCATTTGTCTTCATGTTGGAACTTAGGTACACATCTCTCTCACTTTTCCTCACATTTTACAGATTCGCCATTTTGTTCCATGTCGTTTGACCTATTTTGAGACGTTTAAGGATGCTCACTGTTGGCTGGCCAAATGAATGCTGGATGCCTGCATTTGAATCAAAATGTTTCTGGTGTTCTATTTTGTGCGTGCGTGCGTGCGTGCGTGCGTGCGTGTGTGTGTGTGTGTTTTCTTTCTCTAGCTTATTGTTGGCCAAATGAATTATTAGTTGTAGCTTAACGCTAAGAAATTTCTATCATTCTTGGGGCATGTTTCATGACAAGGGCAAAGAATGGATCATAGTAATAACTTACAATTTTATAGAGCTGGCTGCTGACAGCACCCATTTGCAGGCTTTGTATCATGTAATCCTCTTAAGAACCCGTTGATATATCATTGTCCCCACCTTAGCAATAGAAATCCTGGACTATGAAAGATTAAGGAGTGATGTGCCCGAGGTCACATCACTTTGAACCTAATTCTTCTAGGCCATGTTGAGTGCTCACAACTGGCTGCACATTCCTTTAAAAGGCAGAAGGAACGTTCCCATGGAAGATACAGGCTCACCCAGCAGCCTATCAGGGTGCTTGCGATGCCTCAAGCTAATGGACAACTTGAGTTGTGTTGAGTTCTGCAGTTCTTGAGAAATGCCTTGTGAAATGGAAATGCTCTGGAAATGAGTTACTGCCGTGCTCATCCAGGGAGGCTGCTGATTGATAGAGCAACTGCCAAGTGTTGTATCTACTATGTCAAAGTTTTATGCTAGACGCTTATATACACCACATACTCGAGACAGGTCTTTTAAAGTTAATGTTATGCCCACACTACAGATCAATAAAGTGAGACTAAAAAAGAAGTTTCAGCGGCCTGTCCAAAGTAACAGAGAGTTAGTGAAGGCGGGCGCGCTTCCTCTGCAGTGCGCCTTGGCTATTCAGACAGTGCTTTTTGTTGCCAGACTCTTGTTGCCAGAGGACAAGATAGACAGAACGGTACATGGAGGCAAGGAGCTGGGCGAGAGAAACGACTCGGACTTTTACCTAAACTCACTCGAGCTAGTGAGTTTGAATTGCGACTTACGAGTGGCTGTCTCAGAGAAGCATACCAAGTCCTCTCTGTTTCTTATCTGCATTTGATTTTGTAAGCACGCCTTCCTCTCCACTGCATGCCTTGCTTAGGCGGGACACATGCTCGGCTGCTTTTCCAGATCCATCCAGAGGATGCTTTTGAGACATGGCTTCTTGCTGAGTGCCTTAAGGAACCAACTACCCCGTGCTGAAAAAAAAGCAAGAACATAAGCTTCCTGCTGCTCTTTGATTAAAGCTTCTTAGATTGAAGTTTACCCAAAGAGCTTCATTGTTTCAGTGTATTCCTGGAGGTATTACTCTGAGCAGTCTCGGGAGGGGGCTTATTTTTTAATATATAGAATAACATCGTCAGATTCCAGGCTATGTGTAAAATAAAACTTAAAAAGCAACGGTGTTGGCTGGGTAGCGTATATCTGCATCTAAGGGCGGAGTCAAACACTGCCAAGCAGGCTCCCAAGTGCTGACTGGAATCCACAACAAAAGGTAATGGAGACCAAGACGCGTTCCTCAGCTGTGCCTCAGCTCAATGCTTCATCTATACTGTTCACATTGATTAATTGAGATCAGTACCACTTAGAGCTCCTGCTACCCATTTATAAAGCCTCAGTGTTGCAGTAAAATTTGCCATATTATTAGTTTCTTAATAACTGCCTTTGACAGAGTCAGGTCTATACAAGATGTCCAGAATAAGTGACGATTGAGTGTTGTGCCCTAAACAAGGCTGAGTGAACACTGCATCAGAGAGAGCAGGAAGACTGTGAGGCGCCATCTTCTGGACTGCGCCAGGCATTGCAATCACGCACTCTCCCCAGCTACTGACGGGAACTGCACAGGAATATCCCATGAGCAGCCAGGCAAGAATGGAGGAGAGACTCAGGGACCCGCTGCTTCCTACTGAACTATTTCTTGTGGATAGATTCAGGGAAGGAAAGAGGAGTCACCGCCTGGTGACTGCCTCACAGGTTCCGAAAGATTGTCTTAATCCGACAGTCCCACAGAAGCTCCTGGTTAAATAAAGTGGGTCATGCAACAAAGCAAAAACTTAACGTATCTGGGAAGCAAAAGTAGGTTTGGTAGGAGAGTGAGAGAGAAGGGAAGACATTAACTAAAATGTGTTACATGCATGCATGAAATTGACAAAGAACCAATTTAACTGAAAATAAATAAATACAGTTGCCATTGTCACAGAAGATGACAGACAATGCTAGAAATACAGTGCCTTGGGATTTTCTGAGTATTTAACTACCTTCACGAAGTGCCAACAAATTTAAAGATTGTTTTTAATCCAAACCAAAACCAAGTTTTAAATGTTTAAGACTGTGTGATATGTTAGCTTAAATTTTAGAGCTGGATTTTTCAGCATATTCAAACAGCCACCAAAGACACCTTTAGAGTTCTCTGCATATGCAATGGAAATTCTACTGGAAAGCATCAAGTTTCTAAATTGTGTGTGCTTTCTCCATTTGAAAGGTATCATCTGAAATTGCTTTTCGTATGAAATTCCACAAAGCTAAAATAGTAACTACTTCTAAAGAGATTTTAACTTTAGAAATATCTTCATTTTTTAGATGTGTTTTCTATTTGTAGAAAAGGAAAATAAAATTATCTGATTTATTGACTATGTTCCTTTTACATGGTCAGTGGAACACTCTATCTTCCAGAGAACACTTAACTACATTGTACTTGCTTTTCCTAGACTGAGTTTAATGACAATTTGAGATATATGAACTTATATCTTGCCTCACAAAATCTCCAGCAAAAGTAGCCACCACAGCAAAATGCTAGACTCACCCTGTAGACCAAGCTGTGAAATATTGCATCGAGTGTACTCATTTCAGACTATTTCTTTACTACCAACAAGCAATTTTCTCAAGGAAAAACATACAGTATTCCCTTGTCTTAAAAAAAAAAAAAAAAAAAAAAAAAAAAAAAAAGGAGCTGCTGCCATGTCTCAAGTTCACAGGGAAAGAGAGAGGCTGATGTGATAGTGTCCCATTGAGTGATGTCCCCCCACCCCCCACTGTCTGAATGTGCTTTTCATCAGCACAGCATTTATAAAGAGCTGATCTTGGACAGACCTGCTCACTCAATTATTGGCCATAGTAATGAAAACATGTTAACTGTGACATATGTGGGTGAGCACCAGAAAGTGGGTATGGCCATTTGCAGCACTTGTAGAAGTAAAGAATTTGATAAGGCAGCCATGGATGTGTTTCCGTCTGGCCAGGTTTCTCATTCCTTCCAGACTGGGGGTAGGCCTGGCCAGGGCTGGGGTCTTAGGAGCCAGGATTGTAAGGGGGCCATGGCCCAGTACAGTGCTGACTATCCGGAGGACAAGGGCTTTGGAATCAAGTCCTCAGTGGCTGCTATTGACAGTTCAGGCTGAATAGAATGAAGGAGTAGCAGTGGAAAACCAAAGCTAGAACAGGGGGTCAGAAAGCATCCCAGAGGCAAACTGAAAGGTTGGAAGCTGTGCTGTTTCTGGCAAACTGTCTCTCAGTAGAAGGGAAATGTTATATTAAGGGCCCTGCCAGTTTTTACCTCAGTCTTTGAGAGTAGTTGAGGTGGAGCCCATAGAAAAGAATGAAGTAATCAGCTGACATCTACATCCAACGCTTGAAAATGTCAAGAGCTGCAGCGCCGCTCTGGAACACGTTTGCAGTTTGTGTAGACATGACATCATTTTGAGGCACCGACACAAAACATTTTGGAGTCACCCAATACTGAAGACAGCAGTGACCTACAACAGTTATAAGGTCACCGTTCTGTATGGGGTGCATGTGATCCAGGCATGCACAGTCTGGAGAGTGCCCACCTGTCTGAAGGAAACGGGGATAAGATTTCAGAGCCTAGTGTGATAGTCACACCATGCGTTAGCATGCCATGACATGACGTAGTTTCACAGTGATAGGAACATGTTAATTATACTTGAAGATGACCTGGCCAGAAGCTAGAAGGAAGATCTTATGCTAAGAACAATTGGACAGAGAAGGAGCTAGAATGCCAGGCCCAAGAATTTGGGATGCATTTAGCTAGACAATTGCCGTTAAGGTTCATTTTCTTTTCATGACACTTTTTAGGTGATTGTTTTTAGGGAGAGATCCTGTTTATGTCTTAGTCAAATTATTGACTGCTTTTGGATGTTTTTATATATATATGTATATATATATATACACATACATACATATGGAATATATGGATGTTTCATATATATATATATATATATATATATATATATATATATATATATACACACACACACACACATATGGAAATCAAGTCAGTTAACCTTGATGCTTTTTTTTTTCCTATGGTGACTATCTTAGACAGTACAGTTTCTGAGATGCCTCTAGATTTGGCGTTTTAATCTGGGTGACGTAAACAAAATTCTCCATGCATATACTCAGTTATGAAGTGGAACAGACAATTATTTTTATTTACTTAATGATTATGTATACATAAAAATCCACAGAAAAACCCCACTACAGATTGGGAGGCTAGTGCATCCCACTTGGCAGATCTTGTGGGCACAGTGGTACTATGTCCCACAAGCCATCCTTATACGTTACCCTTGATATGTCCCTCCAATGAAAGGGGATCTGAGTGTGGGAGATGATCAGCTGGTTCTTTATTTTGTCACCTATATGAATGGAAGTGTAATTTAAACATCCTAGGTGTTTTATCCCCACTCAACCTTGAGCTGACAGCTGAGTCCTAAATTTAGAAGGGGAAAGCATCAAGTACACAGGACTGAAGACATCACAGATACCTAAATCTCATACAAGCCCAAATGCCCACTTCATTGATACTAGAACACAGAGATGAGATACACCTGCGTGTTTTAAATGCTCTCTTTCCTGACACAGATTTACGCCCTATTCTGAAGTACAGCCTGCAGCTATGAAGACAGAATGTGCTATATAAAGTTCTCTCAGCCAGCACAGGCAGAGATGAGAATAAATGTGGGGAGGGTCGAAGAATGGGCCATTGTGCGCATGCGTGGTGAACTGTTTCCTTGAGAGATGGCATGGGTATAACAGATCACCTCCAGGCCAAGGCATGACGCTAAGGGTTCATCAACACTTCTAGACTCTGACATTAGCAAGGCCAGCTAAGAAGAGTGTCAGGAAATCCAGCACTGGACAGTTTCTTCAGCATAATACAAGCTGGACCCATTCTAGGCTCAAGGCCCGATGCTTGACTGAGCTAGAGGGAAAACCGGTCTCCACGTGTAGGGAAGCAATGGGGGAGAGTGGCCAGCCTGGTGTTTGGACAGGACTTCCAGCAGGTAGAGTAAAGTAGGAGCTAAAATCTAACACCAACTCAGTCCTTACTCTTCACCTTTGCCCCCACCCCAAATATATGATTTTTAATGCTGAGCAAGCCAAGATAAGCAATCACTTTGAACTTGCACTTATTGCCTTTTTTTACCTGACATTTAAAAAATTTGACCTATTTGTGAGGTACCATATAATACTTCAAAACTTATATACTAACTTTTTAAAAATAAACAGTTACTTTCCAAAGATTGTGCCAAATATCTTTAAGGAATGATGCCATAGTAACCAAATACTGAAACTGACTTAAATATTCAAATGCAGTAGTCAGTTTAAAAACTGTATAACCATGCCATGACCATATGGCTATGTTAAATTATTTATAAATATCCCCTTTACAGTGTCATGGTTTACTTCAGTTGTCCACTTGACACAAATCTAGGGTCACCTGGAAAGAGGAAACCTGAGCTGAAGAATCACTTTAATCTGTGGGCATGTCTGTGAGGCATTTTCTTCATTAATACTCAGTGTAAGAGGGCCCAGCTGTGGGACAGAGTGTGTGGGCTGTGGGATTGGGTGACTGTGGGCAAAGTCAACCTGGGGCGAGTGGCTCTGAGTTGCGTGAGAAAGGAGGTAAACTTGAGCCTGGGAGCAAAGTGAGCAGTGCTTCTCTTTTCATTTCTGCTTCAAGCTCCTGCCTTGAGCTCCTGCTGCAGCTTTCCTCAGTGACCTATGACACCCCATAAGCTAAAATAAATCCTCTCTTCTGCTTGTTGCTTTTGGTCACTGTGTTTCTCACAGCAACAGAAATAAGACTAGAACAACATGGTACTAAATTAAAAAGTAAAGGAATAAGTTACTGGTGCTGGATTTTTCGTAATAAGGAAATTTCATTATCTACAGAGGAAAATGTTCGAAAGGGTTCAAAAAGCATGACCAAGGATATTGCCACTGGTTTTTGCTAGATACGTAGGTTTCTTCTTTCTCTCTCTCTTTCTTCTTTTTTCTTTTCCATTTGAACGTTTCTTCTTTTTAATAATATTTTTATTTATTCTTTATAAATTTCATGAACATATACATTTTATTTTTTGAGTGTCCTCCACACCCCACTAAACCCCACCCATCCCCTCCAATATGTCCTCTTTTTAACTCCAAGGCCTTTATTTAAAAAAAAAAAAATTACAGAGTCCCATTGTGTTGCTGGTGTGCAAATGTACTGGGCCATCACGGGTGAATGGACAACCTCCCAGTGACCAGCTAGAAAGACCATCAACTTTTCCCTCTCCAGCAGGCATCAAGATTTTTAAAGAACTCATAGACAATAAAGTCTTCCTTGAAGCACCAAGTCACAAGAAAGGACTCCATGGGACATTGTTTCAGAAATCCTAAGAAATGGAACTGCACTCTGGTGTGGCTGTGGAATAGAGTGAGCATTACTGAGACTCCTCTCATAGAACTTGCAGTTCTGACTACACCCAAACAGCTTAGAACATTCCTTCCTGCTACATAAACTGCAGTCAGAGCAGCAAGACAAAAATAGTAGGAGTAGTTTTGCTTCAGGAAATCCCACTTACTTTCAGGTGAATAAATTTCAGTTTATAAGCTTGAAGTACATTAGGCTTTGAGCACCTTTTTTTTCTTCCTTTTAAATCTACATTAATATTTGGCTCTGTGCTCACGGGGAAATAATTCAGAACCAAAGGTGCAATTTTTCTTCCTGAATGCTAAAATCAATTTGCTTCTCTGACTTATAATAAATGGTGAGTTTTATTCCCAGCAGCCAAAATTCCTCCAATTATGGGTGTACATTTCTAAGATCCAGGGAAAAGTGTGTACCACCTCCCTTCTTACTCCTTAGAATTCCAGTTCTGAAGAAAAATAACAAAATACTCTTAACAACAGAGACCTTCTACTCTGAGCTCTAAGTCTATCAACCCACTGATTATATTTTAGAGCTGGTTTTGTTAGGTTTCTCTGAATAACCCTGTTCAAAATTTTGCTTGAGATGAAATTTATAGTTTGCATTTAACTTGCTAGTAATATTCTCAGACTATGTCAGGTAAATCATTAATGCCCCATGGTTGCTAAAACCAATTGAACTTAAAATGACCAAATTGCGATTACATGGAAGTATATTCTGAGCCAAAATTCCATTGTCTGAAACACACACACACACACACTCACACACATACACACACTCACACACACACATACACACATACACTCACACACACACATACTCACACACACCCCTTTTAAAGAATATAAAACATCCTCATGTAACTTAGAGATAAGCATGAAAGACATCAAGATTTGCTCCAACTTATGGGAGTTTGATGAAAATCCGAGTTGTCATTTACACATGCCTTAGCTTCCTGGGATTTAGAATGCTATCTCTGTAGTTAAACTTAAGATCCTTGCCTCTGTGAAGGAATCTTGTAGGAATGGAAAGAAAGTGTGTGAAGGCCCTGTCATCCTGTCATGTTACTGCAAATAAATTCTCAATATATGTCAGATGGGAGTTTATTTGCTTTTGTTTAATCTACTCACCACACTGTGAACTCCCAACATTTTAGTACAAAACTTGTCGGTAGCTAACATACATTTGTTGAATGAATTAGTGAAACAGTGTAGTTTTCTGCTTGGATTGGCGTTCTCGGGGTCTTTTGTGAGTTTATGATAATATAATTTATCCCATCTCTCAATCTTTTGTTAATGCACCCTAAAACATTTTTATAGCCAATGATTTCTATTTTGGTTGTTATTTAATCTCCCAGGTTGTTCATGATGCTTCTAACACTAAACCGTTCTTTCTTATTGAGCCAACTTAACCCTATTTTACAGATCCATCACAGCCTCTGGGCTCCAAAAGATCACATAGTAGCATTTGAAAGAAGAGTCACATTATTTTCTGGCCAAACCAAGAATTTATCATATTCCACAGCTTCTGGCATCCATCAGATGGGTAATGTCTCCTGATGGTCCTTCCAGACTGGCTGTGAGTGCTAGGAAAGCATTTTTTTTTTCACTGATACATTCCACGAGGCTGCCTCCCACAAATCTTCCTCTTCACTGCATCTTCAAGGATGCTGTCTGCATGCAATTTCCCCTGTTAAGCCTGTGACCTCTATTCCCTATCTGCTTCTTCATATGCTTTGCCCTTCTCTTCTTTTTTGATTTCAGTGTATGTACATATTGATGTGGGTACATGTGCGTGTGCGTGTGCGTGTGCGTGTGCGTGTGCGTGTGCGTGTGTGTGTGTGTGTGTGTGTGTGTGTGTGTGTGTGTGAAGGGCAGAGGAGGATGGAAGGTGTCTTCTCTATCACTCCCTGCCTTCTCCAGTAAGACAAGAGATCTCGCTGACCTCGAGCCCACTAATTCAGCTAGGCTGCATAACCAATGGTCTTCCAGGGACCCGCCTTTCCTCCACTGCCTCTGGATTACGACAGCTGTTCAGCTCGTATTTGGCTGCTAGGGATGTGAACTCAGGGCCTTGTGCTTACATAGCAAGCACCTGACTGGCAGCTATCTCCTGAGTCTGAAGGCCCCTTCCCTAATGCATCTGCCTTCTCGTGGGATACCAGAAATTCAGGACAGCATGCCTGCTAGACAAGCCTCTTCCACTGTGTCGCATCTCCAGCCAGTGCACTGGCTCACTCCATGCCCGCTTTCAGAGCGAATGGGAAGCACCCTCCCACCATCTGTTTTAAGAAGAACCAGAAACAGCTCATGCAAAGGTTCATGCCAGAGTCAGAGTTTTCTACCATCTCACTTCTCTCCTATATGTGAGGTGACTTAAAATCTTGATGTTATGCTAATGATATTGTTCTCAAGCTCAAAAAGAAAACAAACAACAACAACAAACAGCTTACTTACTGTATTAGCCATAGACTCCTGATCAGAACACTGGAAACCAGTAGCTAAAATAATGATAAATAAAGTTCCTACCCCTTTTTAAATTGCTTTTCATATGTATATTGTTTTGTTGCTGTTTGTTTGTTTGTTTGGGTGCTTTAAATTAATTTATTTATTCACTTTACATGCTGGCTACAGCCCCCCTCTCCTTCAAGTCCCACCCTCCCTCCCACACCCCCTTCCTTTATTCCTCAGAAAAGGGGATCCCCCCTACCCAACCACCCCAGCTCATCAAGTCACATCAGGACTAAATTTGTCCTCTTCCCCTGTGGCCTGCCAAGGCAGTGCCAGCAGGGGGAAGTGACCAAAAAGCAAGCAACAAAGTTCATGTCAGTGACAGCCCTGGCTCCCCTCACTAGAGGATTCACATGAAGACTGAGCTAGCCATTGGCTACATCCATGTGGAGGACCTAGGTCCACTCCGTGCGTGGTCCTTGGTCAGTGCTTCAGACTCCATGGCCCTCTCTGGATTCTGGCTTGTTGGTTCTGTTGGTCTTCTTGTGGAGCGCCTGCCACTTCCAGATCCTTCTATCCTCTCCCCCCCCCCCCACACACACACTTTTCTACTAGACTCTCTAGGCTTCACCCAATGTTTGCCTATGAGTCTCAGCTTCTGTGGTGTTTTTTTTTTTTTTAATTCAGTGAACTCTGACCCTTGAGAAATGCAGGAGCCTTTGAGAAGCACCGATCTTCTAGAAAGAACAGGACACTTCTAAGGTAAACCACATGTCTGCCTCTCGCTTGCTTTTTTCCTCCATGACTTCAATCCAGCATGGCATTCCTCTGAAATTTGTGCCTCTAGGTAACCTGCCTGGTGACAGGCTAATCTGGTCATAATGTGGGCAGCCCGTCACTAAAGGAATAAAGGAGGCCTCATCTCCCAGACAGGGCTTTCTGAATGCTAATAGCATCATTAGGCTCCTCTGTGACCCGAGGCAAATCACTTAATTGCTAGCTGTCTTTCTTTTCTGGTCCAACAATAATATTAATATATTCCCCTAGTTCCTTGCAAGGCATAATATGCAGAACTGATTACATAGGCATTTTCAGGACATGGCGCACGGTAGAGGCATTCGATGCTGCCCAAGGTCTCTATATTGCCTTTAGCCCCACCCTTAGAGCTAACTATCTATGTAAAGCAAGAAACTTGTGAATTGGGGAGCAGCTACTTAGTGAAGTGATGACTATTCCTAAAACCCCAACCAGTGAGAATTAACCATTTCTGGTTTGATTACATCAAAGCAGCCACTTGATACACTAGCATTCACTCTTTTTTTTACACATTTTTTCTAGTTTCCATTCTGCTAAATTAGCCAAGGAGATAAAATAGTGACTAACGCTTTTGTGGTTGGCATCACATCTCTTGGAAAGTATTAGACTGAGAGATTGGTGATTAATAACGCTGACACTTTGAGCTTAGTGTTTATTTGCCCTTACTAGCATATTTAACAATATATTTGTTTAGCAGTTAACTGCTTAAAAGTCAACAAGAGAACACAGCAGCAGGTAAAGATACTGACTGCACAGGCCTGATGACCCAGGTTTGATCCCTGGAAACCATAGCAGAGTGAGTGAAGCAACTCCTGAGAGTTGCCCTCCACACACCTGCCATGGCTATGTGTCCACAGACCATACACACAGAATAATAAATATGAATTAAAATTTAACAAGACAAGAGAGCTTTCCTGTTACATGTCCTCTTATTTGAGCCTTTTGTGACTTTATAAGGAAGACTAATAATTTAGAGGAGATGGGGACAAATGACACCATGATGTTGTCCAGAGCTGTCCCACTATAGCATGACAAACTCACATTCACCTTTTCTGACATTATGTGGAGTAATATTTTATTCGGCTGTTCCAGGTTCCCTCTGCACTTCCCAATAGAACCAGGTGACACTCAGGTGGGGACAGGCAAAAGTAGCAAAGGAAGTATGATTATAAAAGAGCTCTCATATGAAGCTGACTTCAAATTTATTTTTTTTAGAACTAGAAAAAATGGTTCCTTCAAGATTAGTTTAGGTGTTCTGATCACTAAAATCATTTCAGCTCATCAGTTATTCCCCACAAACTATTTGAGCTAGGTGTTCTTAATTCCCAGTAAATTGATGGCTTGATATCTGGATGATATTAGCCAACCACTCAGCTCTGTCTGCCTTTCCCCAAAACAGGGGGGATAAGAAAGCATGGTTTTTATTCATTCATTTTGCATGCACCTTCCATCTTTCATAGAGAAGCTTTCACCCACTAGATGGAAGAGGAGGGCAAATAAGTAAATAGGTCCTTCAATGATACATACAGGAAGTGCTAAAATATAAAATACACAGCACCAAACCCAGAATGAATGCAGCCATGAAGGTGACATGAACCATTACCATTAAGAAAAGGTAGTTATGCCAGAAGGGGAAATGGGGTGCTAGCGATTAAGATCCTACTCCAATAGCTCTGGATGCTGAGTGAATGGGAAAAGAGCTGGGATGTTGGGGGAATACACAAAGCAAACAGGGACTCAGCCCTGTAAGAGCCCTGTGCCCTCCTGTGAAAGCTTTGCTTCATGATGGAGCTGCTGTCCAACCTAGAAACGCCTTAGGAACTGACAGTACTTGAGGGCCTGGCAGTTTGGCTGTCTGATAAAGAAGTATTTGAGAAGACTGTTAAAAATCAAAGCAAAGAAAATGTGGGTGGTGAAAAGATCAGATTAGGAGTTGTTTTCATCTTTGCTATATTATGTTCAGCCTGTCCAGGGCAAGCTAGAGCTCAGGACTATCATTTTCTTAACTGAAAATTTTCTTCTCTCATCCACTGTTTCCTATTTCCTCAGCCATTTTTCTTTCTTCTTGACTAAGTAAATTCTCTTACCTTTGGAATGTGTCCTGAGATGCTCAAAATACTTTTTTTTTTTTTTAAAGATAAGCTCATTCCTTTTGAGAGCCAAATATTCATCATGATATCAGCGTTTGGACCCTTCCCTTTGAGACTACCAAATATTGGTGCTCATTTGATTTTCTCCTGAGACTCCTAAAGCTCTTTTCTCCTTGTCTGGGTGAAAAATAAAGATGCCCTAAATTCCTCTTGCTAAACGCTTTAAGCTTCAAGTTTGGCTTTTCTTCGTATTGCAGTCTGAAGAATAAAGGCAAACGCACAAAGAATGTTGTTTTATTGTGTTCTTCACTTTCAAAAGACAAAGGCTTCTTTCTTAATGAGACGTGTAGGGGCCACATACAGTGAGAAGTTCAGCACACACAAGATCCATGTATCAACTCGACCTCACTCACCTTCTCTGCACTAAATGACGAACTGCTAGAAATAGCCCTTGGATCAGGTCACGGACACTAAAATACTCAGCCTTTGCTGTGGAACACTATTCAAGCCTGCCTGTCATTTACCACCTGCAGGCACCGGGGCTGCTTCTGTGCTTAACAGAACTTCAAACCAAAAATAGAACTTCCTTTTTGAAAGAGATCAATTTCTGGCTTTGTTTAGCATCTTTGGACTTGTGAAATGATACAAATAAGATCACAGCATGGCACAATGTGCTGTCGTGTGTGTGTGTGTGTGTGTGTGTGTGTGTGTGTGTGTGTGTGTGTGTGTAGAAGGATTGTGCCTTCAGGGCAAGTTTGGGCCTTGGATTACAATGTGACACTCTGTCTTACTTCACCATCCTTAAGCCATTAGCACTGTATCGTCACTACAATGACCGGACAGACAAAGGACACCGCCCTTCTCTTTCTCAGAAAGCTAGCCCACACTGATGGAGATTTGTCTAGTTTATAAGAGAAAGAAAGCAGCGTGATCCACCAAGATCTTCGAAGCCTCCAGGTCATGGGACATATACTTGCTGTGGAGACTTATTCTCAAACTTTAATTAAAGTCATTGTTCCTGGTCCTGAATGTGTGTGTATATATATATATGACACTCTTCGAGCCTAGTCCAAAAAAAAAAAAATCAAAATTAACGAAAAGTTTAACCTTGGGACATGAACACACAGACCATCAACCATGCTGCTACTCATGTGCTACTTCACGCCTTTTTCAGGTAAGAGAGGGATGTCTAAGAATTTTTTAAAAATTCAGTATATCCTAGTACAAAGACTAGACATGTTTATGTTTGGTATTTGTACAAACACTGTAGCTCACTGAAGAGACACTACCGAGCCTTTTGCATTGACAAAGCCTGCAGTGACAATAGCAAAGAGCAATTTACAGAACGACACAATGACTCAAAGGCTTCTGTCTCTACATACTCACTTAATAATAAAAAAAAAAAAGGAGTGTGTTTTCACGAGGCCAAGTCCAATTGAAGAGGCCAATAAGACCTTCCATTCAAATGTTGTGTTTCAACTGCAGCTTTTTCTTTAATCATTTTTTGTCACCTCGATAATATCTATTGCTTCATTTGTGTATTATACAACTAACTCAGTCATGAAAGGAAATATCACAACATGAATATTGTATCAATCAGGAAAAATATGTGTCTAACAACGAAATAGACCTGCTACTTTCACATAATCAGGTCTCACATAGCAGTTTCCTGGAAATATATGGCTTTAACGCCAAGGGCATAGTGAAGCCTGCAGCATTCCGCCAGCAACCTTGCCACGGGAGATCACTTTATTATGAGGTCCCGCTGGATCTTCAGCAGTCAAGACTCTATGGAAAAGCTCTCGGAGTTCATGCTATTACCATGTACCATTGAGGAAACTTCAGTAACGTTCTCTATAAATCAGAATGAGACTGATTATTCCCCTTGCTCTCTGCCAGCACTTAAAAAAAAAAAATCACAGTGTGATGAATAAGGTAGAAAACAAGTGAGTTGTAATACGCAGAGGAAAGGAAATTCCAGTAAGACTAGAAACATTCACAACTCCTTAGAAAGCCCGTCAGCAAATCAAACTAGTTATAGAGAGCCTGCTATACGCTCAGTTGTAATGGTGACAAAGAACTAAGTAGAGTTTATTCACCATTGAGATTATTCTATTTCAGTCTGAGCAACCAATCGCATGCATATGCACCAAGTGCAGTGAAAGCACACAGCCTTTAACCACAGGACAAAGCGTGAAAACAGGTGCCCTCGACAGGAAGCAAGCGACCCCTCTGGAGCACTTACTGCCATCATTGGTCCTGTCATAGATTCAGTATAGGAACCAAACAAACATGGGTGCTGCAGGTGCCTGGCCTGATTTCCAAGAACACAACTCCCAATGCCTCCTAGTGCCATACTACTTCCAAGGACAAGAAAATGACCACATAAACAGGACATCAGTCTTTCCCACAACCTGTCTCAACCATGGAGTGGAGACTTCCCTATACACTAAGAGAAGTGAAGGTCACTGTTGTCAACATGACTGAACTAAAAATCTCCCATGTTAGTAAAGGATACCAATGGGTGTGTGAGAGCTTGTTTCCAGATTCTAGATGAAGAAGGATCCTTAGGGTTTGAGTAGATTACCAGAGGTGGAGAAGACTGTGGTAGGTGGGCCTGGTTGAGGGAAACCTCGCTGCTCTTGTCTTAGAACTGGGCACACATCCTGCCCTGATTCCTTCTTCTCGTGTTCACTCTTCTTTCCACTGGTCACGTGGTAATAACATCCTCTCACAGACATTCCCATGGCCATGAGGTTCTCACCACTTTTTTTGTGATATTTCCCAAGAAAACATGGAAAAAAAATGTTTATTTACCTCAGATAAGAAACTGATAAGAGACCAAAGAAACAATCCCACTCAATCGAACTTTCTTAAAGTTTTTTTTTATATATAAAAATCCTTGTTTCTCAGTTTCTCTCTTAAACCAGCTATCACACAAATAATTCAGACTTTATTATATTAGTTTAACAACAAGTTTCGTATCACAAGAACTGAGCAGTTACTACCCTATTCTTAATCCTCTAAGCTAATTTGGATTCCACCCAGCTTACACCCCAGAGATACTTGCACTTTGTAGCTTTCCTGCTCCAGATCCTCTCCTGTCTCCTGTACCTCTCCCATGGCTCAATCCCCTACTTCCTTCTCTAACTCCTCCTCCCTTGGCTGGCAGGAAGTCCAGCCCTATTCTCTCCTCTGCTCAGAGATTGGCTGTAAGCTGCTTTGTTGGCATAACAGAGAACAATCGGGGAACAGTGTTTATGCAACATTGAGACAGGAGAGTCTCAGAACAAGGATTGCAACCACATATGGGGAATACATAAATCAGCATTTGAACTACACAGTAATCTTATGCCTCCATAACTTGGTGAACTGAAGAATTTACTGAAGTTGTGTATAGGCGTGTGGGTGGCTTACAGAAAACTCTACCACCCAAGATCCCACAAAAGCCTGAGTGATGGCTTTTGAAAACTGCATCCCTGGGTTCCTCTGTCCAACTTGCAGACAGTTCCATTGACCTCTCCCCCACCAATTGTTTACTGCTTGCGTGGACTTCTCATGAAGTTTAAAACTGTCAGAGCTCACTGATTCTTGCAATTTTTCTGAGCCTTGCCAGTTCCATCAGTTTTCTGAGTTTTGTACACCTCCTTCCTGCCTCCAGGAGGAAATATTTCTGTTCAGAGGAAATAGCCACATATCACTTACCATGGACCCAGAGTCAAAGTTGGCTCAAAGTAATAGGATAAAGAGTCTAAAAACACGAGGTAAAATAAATCTTTCCTCCTTTTAGGCTGTTTATACCAGGATCTCTATTACAGCAACAGGAGTCTGGCTTAAACAGAGAAGAATAGTCATAAAAAATAATTTAAAATGTATGCTGATGTGTGTTCTGGGAGGATAAGCATAAAGTATATAGATGGATGGGTGGGTGAGTGAGAAATAGAAACTTGATACTGATAGATGTTGTGAATAGCTTTTAAGAGTAAAATAATAGAATAACTAGGTTTGTTGGTGATGACTTCAGGCTTGCTTAGTGGCCAAGGAAGCCTTCAGAGGAAAGATGACACTTTAGTTGAAATATCTGTGAGGGAAAGAGATAGCCAAACATGCACACAGAGGGAGGACCTTAGAGTCAGAGGGGTCAACAATGGTTTGAACAGGAGTGGCCACCATAAGCTCGTATATTTGAATGTTTCCCCCCCAGAACATTTGGTTCCCAGCTATTGGAACCGTTTAGAAAGGATTGGGGGTGTGGCCTTGTTGGAGGAGGTGAGTCACTGGAGAAAGGCTTTGAGGTTCAAAAACCCAGACCAAGTCCAGTCCTATTTTTCTGCCTTCTGCTTGCACATCAGGATGTAAGCTCTCAGCTACTGCTCCAGTGCCATGCCCGCCTGCTGCCATGCTCCCCACCATAATGGTCATGGGCTCACTCTCTGAAGCTATAAGCAAGCCCCCAAGTAAACAATAAGTTGCTTTGGTCATGGTATTTCATTATAGCAATAAAATAGTAACTAAAACTAAAAGATAACTCTTATCTTTACCTTAGAAAAGGGATTGTGAAGCCTTCAGAATAACAGAACCTCCCAGCAGAAAGTTTCTCACACACACACACCCCCAGCTGAGAGATGGAGAACTGAGCTAAGTTGAGGTAATCTGATCTACAGAGGACAGAGGATGTTGGAGGCAGGCAGGGCTCACTGTGGCATGAAGACAGATACCTATGTATTTGAAGGTGGCATGTGAAAGGAATAGTAGAAGTGACACATCAACAAATGCTTCCTGAGCTACTGAGTAAATACCCCTGCCATTTATGGGAGCTCATGGGAAGTACTAACTAAGAGGGGTACATTTGAAGGTGGGTGGAGGGTACTGGCTTTTCATTGGCTCATAAACCATTCTTCACTAGAAAGTGTGAAAAACTGGGCAAATATGTAGCACAAAAGTAGACAAGGGTCATGTCAGGAATATGTTACATTCCCTATTGATCTTTTTTCATGTGAAGTAACCAGCACCAGCCTAGAGTAAATTGTGAAAAGGCAGAGCTAGATATTTAAACAAGGAAGCTGTGCAATAATCATCTTGAGGAAGGGAGAAATTGGATTTATGGAGACACGTGATAAGATTTTTGAAACTGTAGTCATCTTGAAGTGAGGCTAATCAGCATGGTTGTATGTGCTTCCAACAATAAGCTCTGTGAGTTCTCGAATGGCGTAAGGAGATAACTGAGTTTACCAATGGGCAGTGATGGCTTGTCTGGCCTTAGTAGGAGAAGATGCACTTAGCCCTGATGCAACTTGATGTGCCAGGGTAGGCTGGTATCCATGGGGGGTGGAGCAGGACTCCCTTTCTCTGAGGAAAAAAGATGGAGGGTATGAGAGTAGGACTGGGAGGATGCGATCAGGATGTAAAATGATTAAATAAGTTAATGAAAAAATTTTAAAGTAAATAAGTACTTTTTGTAAAATGAAGAAAAAGACATTTCTGGAGTGGGAACATTGGACTTGGTGAGAAAGGAAAAGGAAGTCAGGGCCACAGACAGATTTTTAAATGGTTGTTCAAAGTACTAAACAGCAGTTTAACATTTAAGAGTGCTTACTGCTTGTGCAAAGAACCCAAATGTGATGGAGATTGATTTACATTCAGAATTTTAGACACACCAAGATAGGATATATGTTTTCTTCAAGGCTGTCAAATACAAATAGCCAAAACACAAAGAATGAGAGAAGCATGGGAGAATAGCAAAGTAGAAGGATCCAGAGGGTCCTAGAAACCTACAAGTAGAACATTATGAAAGGCAGATTTGGGCCCAGGGGTCCCTCTCAAACTAAGGCACCAGCCAAGGACAATACAGGTGGTAAAATTTAAACCTCTACTCAGATCTAGCCAATAGTCAGAATATTCTCCACAGTTGAGTGAAGAGTGGAGTATGACTTTCACACGAACTCTGGTGCCTCATATTTGACCATGTCCCCTGGAGGGGGAGACCTGGTGGCACTCAGAGGAAGGATAGCAGGTTACCAAGAAGAGACTTGATACCCTATGAGCATATACAGGGGGAGGAAATCCCCCTCAGTCACAGTCATAGGAGAGGGGAATAAGGGGAAAATGGGAGGGAGGGAAGAATGGGAGGATACAAGGGATGGGATAACCATTGAGATGTAACAAGAATAAATTAATAATAAAAAAATTTAAAAAAAGAAAAATTTATATAATCCCTGCTTGTGTCATGGGTCTTCTTGCTATAGGTAATCTATTGAATATATGTGTAATAATAGAAATGTATAGGAAAAAATAAAAATGTTTAATGAATAAAAATGAAAAAAATAACAACAACAAAGAGCCCAGATTCAGTTTCCAGCACTCACATAGTGGCTAACAACGTACTAACTCCAGTTCCAAAAGATCTGATGCTTTTTTCTGGCCTTCATGGACTATGGTACTATTGTGGTTTATACACACATACACCCACACACACATACACACCCACACACAGAGAGCCACATAAAATATGTGATTTTTCAGAGTTATGGTGGTTGTTGGAGACAGAAAGCTTCATGGGTTTTCAAACTAAGGCTCTGACGTTAGGAAGATGGCTCAGTACTAAAGCGCTTACTGTGCAGGCCTAAGGAGCAGGGTCTGAGTCTGTGGAACCCATGTAAACAAAGGCCAGTAGGTTGCCCTACCTGTAATCTAAGCACTTAGGAGATAGAGATAGTGAATCCTGGAGAAAGCTGGCTGGCTAGATTGCCCAAGCCAGCAAGTTGTGGGGTCAAGTGAGAGACCCTGACTCAAAATAAAGTGAAGAGCAATTGAGGAAGAAAGGCAGCTGATATCAATCTCTGGTGTATTCACACACATACACCTATTCACATACCCTCATGTGCCACACACAGGCAGGCATTTGTACATACCATGCATACATGCATGCATGAACATGTGTGCCCACACACCTATAATTGGTCCCAAAGTTACAGTGAATTAGTAAAGGTCTACACTTAATTTTAAGAAAATAAGTGTAGATGATCAGTTCTGGATCACAAACCATGTGTGAAATAGGATTTGGCTCTTGGCCCTGTCTTGGGGGATGCTCACTTGCAGCCCAACATGGACAGTGTCAAGGGAAGGCTATTCATGGAGAGAGAGAGGGAAGCTGGTGCTGGGGGAGCTGGATGGGAGCCAAAAGACAGATATCCCTCGTGGGGACAGGCCATTCTACTAGCCAACCAATAAATGACTTAGAAAATGATGTGTAAATGACCTTACTAAGGTCTGCCACAGTTATTTAGAATGTCCTTATAATACCTGGGGAACACTGTGGATCTAATTTGCTAAGTATGTTTCCCTTACAAACCTGAAATTGTTTCGTGCTTTATTTTTCAATACAAATACGGGTCAGTTCCTTGCAGTGCCCATTGAGAGATTTCTCTTTGGTGCCCTGTACCCAGAAAGCACTGGATTCATTCTGCTCTATCAATAGCATTACAGAACTGTCTGAGAGGCGCATTGCTTCCATGCCACACCTACTGAAACATTATTATTTTCTTCCAGGCCCATGCATATCGTCTTTTCAAAGTCAGTACAAAATTAGCGTTTACTGAAAACAAGCAGCCGGTTCTCCATGTTCTCTGTAATTTGGGGTGATGAACTTATTGAGTCAATAGAGAATCAGCAAAATGATATTTTATGTTTACCTTCAATTATGAAGTGAATGTAATTACAGCTATGAAATTTTTGCGAAGCAATGTTGAAAGCAAGGACTTGCCACATTCCTTTTGAAAAGAGTTTGCCAAAGTGCTCAACTGTATTAATAGTTATAACTTTGTATGCAAGTTGCACACCCCTTTTAAATGTCTTACTGAGAGAGTGGAAGCTGTTGTATTTTAGAATGTATAAATTTAAGAGGCAATTTCTTTACAGTTTTGTTGTTATTTTCATGGACTTTCGAATGGTCTGCCATGTACCATCTCACACAAGGTCTTTTTCAGCATATTCATACCCACCTTCCCTCAAATCCTTCTTCCCAGATTTTCAATTTCTTGAACATCCTGGGAAACCATAGATGTCACCGACTATGAGACCAGCAACCTGCTCAATTTTGATTTTGTTTTCATCTCAAGACTACAACACTGTTCCTGAGATGGGTCATCTCTCTCTAGGAGTTTTATCATTTAACAACCCAAGGCCTGCAAGGAAAACCTGAATTTATACAGGGCTCTTGCACCTCCACTACAGGACTGGACTTATTCTAAGAACAAAGTCGTGTTCAAAAATGTGTTTTGAGCTGGAGAGATGGACCAGTGAGTAAGAGAGCTTGGTACAACCAGCATAAAGACCTGAGTCCAAATCTGCAGCCCTACATAAAAGCTAGGCAAGTAACCTGCATACCTACAACCCCAACAATGGGAGGGAGAGGGCGGTAGGTTACCCAGGAGCTCACTAGCCAGCCAGAATCACTGAAACAAAGAGCTTTAGGTCCAGTGAGAGATCCATCTTAAAGGAATAAGGTGGAATGCAATACAGGAAGATAGCCTGTAACTTCTGCTGGTCTGCACATGTATGCACACAGACCACTCACAGACGTACAGACCACACAGTTAACACACACGATTGATTGCTGACTGGCTGATTGACTGAAGTGATGATGAGTACATGCCTTAACCCTCTCCACCCTCTCTACTCATGCCAACCATCCCTCACACAAAGAGCTTGATCTCTCTTCTGAGTGACAGTGACCGAGAGCTAAAACAATGGATAGGCTCTACACTACAGTGATGTAACTCATCAACAGTGTCAATTACTTTTAAAATGATTAATTTCAACTAGGCCATGGGAAAAACAAACCGAATCTCTAGTAACCAGTCATCTCTCCAGAGCTTAGCTGAAGAGTTAAGTGTTCTGTGAAAGGTGACACCACAGGGTGTCATTTTTGAGTCCTGACCCTCAGGAGCTTCAGTGATCCTGACTGGAGCTTAAGACGGCATGCTGGGAGAGGAATCTTCACATTATGTTAAGTGACTATTATATGAGCCATGCTAGGGACTGTGCTTATATTTTCCTAACAAAAATGTATGTACCAGGACCATGCATGGTGGAGACCTAGACCTTCTGCTCAGATGTATTAGATAGGCAGCATAGTCTCCTTGTGGGTCCCACAATATGGGGAGTAGGGACCACTTCTGACATGGACTCTGGCACCCACATGTTGGTCACTTCCTTCTGGTGGGGCAGCCTTGCAAGGCCATAAGAGAAAGAGGACACAGGTAGTCCAGATGAGACTTGATAGACTGAGGTCAGATGTTAGGGAAGGAGGGCTCCCCTTTCCAAGGACTAAGGGAGGGAAGGAGGGGGCTTCAGGAAGAAAGGGTAGGACTGGGAGCTTATGAGGGAGAGGGCTACAATCAGAATGTGAAGCAAACAAGTTAAAAATAAAATAAAATAATTTAAATGTATGTACCAAAAGGTTAAAAAGTGTGTGTGTATTACAGAAGCCTTATTAACTAATAGAATGCCCGAATATCGTAAGCACTAAGCAAATATCAACATAAAGGGACTGGAGAGAGAGATGGCATGACTTTCTAGCCCAACAGGGTAGCAAGCACACCTATTGCCCAGCATAATATCTAAATGTCCCTGTGAGAAGCAACCTTGAGCCAATTCTCCTACAGGAAAAAAGCTAAGGTCTAGGATGTCGAACCAAAGCTAGAAGCAGAGCACAGCTCAGGGAAGGGGAAGAGGTTCTGTGATGGAGCCAGACAGTCAGCGTCTGTGAGCATCAGATCTCATGCAGAGCTCCCTGAAACACCGAGTTTTATCAAGAGAAGCTTAATTCCTGTCCCACTTGACAGACAGGTAGACCCAACTTCCTCAAACTATACTCCTTGAGTGATCATCAGTGTGGACATACTGGTTAATCCCTAGAAGAGTTCACTCTGAGTAAGGCCAAGGCTTCTTTTTTTTTTTTTTTTTTTAATTTATTCTTGTTACATCTCAATGGTTATCCCATCCCTTGTATTCTCCCATTCTTCCCTCCCTCCCATTTTCCCCTTATTCCCCTCCCCTATGACTGTGACTGAGGGGGATTTCCTCCCCCTGTATATGCTCATAGGGTATCAAGTCTCTTCTTGGTAACCCGCTATCCTTCCTCTGAGTGCCACCAGGTCTCCCCCTCCAGGGGACATGGTCAAATATGAGGCACCAGAGTTCGTGTGAAAGTCATACTCCACTCTCCACTCAACTATGGAGAATGTTCTGACCATTGGCTAGATCTGAGTAGGGGTTTAAAATTTACCACCTGTATTGTCCTTGGCTGGTGCCTTAGTTTGAGTGTGACCCCTGGGCCCAAATCTGCCTTTCATAATGTTCTACTTGTAGGTTTCTAGGACCCTCTGGATCCTTCTACTTTGCTATTCTCCCATGCTTCTCTCATCTAGAATCCCAATAGGATGTCCTCCCCTCTGTCCCAGTTTCCTGGTAAGTGAAGGCCAAGGCTTCTTAATGGTCAGCAAATTACTCACTTGAATGAAATATATACTTAAATATATACATATGTACACTCATACTTAGACACAAGGATACAAACTTTCTTCCACCGAAATGCCTAACTAACACTAGAGTTATTTCTATTCAAAAAGAATAAAAAGAATTTTATAAGTGCTTTCACACTTTTTTGGGGGTGTAATTGATGTAAAGAAATGCCACATATTTCACATTTGCTTTGGTAAGATTTATATACATGTGTCTGTGGCTCCATTACCACAATCAAGATGCATCTAGCACACCCTGCCTCCTGAAATTTCCAGAGTCCTCTTTGGCCTCTGTACTAGTTCCTGACTCAGCATCATCACACTTTCTGGCTGCTCTGTGAGAGTGGACCCCAGCTCTTCCATCATGTGTTTTACCTGCTTCATGAGCCTGGACCTCAGCTCTCTGCCACCTTTCCTCAGCTTCACACTAAGCTCTGTCACAGAAGGCACAATGGAGCTACAACCAAAGCCGGGGTCTTGCTTCTCGGTACTGCTGTGCACACTAGACAGGCACTTTCAGTGGTGATGCCCCTCCAGCGCCAGGCTCCTGCAGAGCCGGCATCTACAAGTACAGACTGTTCCTGCAGCATTCTCTGATGGCTGATGCAGGAGAGTGAATTTCAGAAGACTAGTTCCACTACTGAGCCAAGGCCACCTCTCTTGAGCCAAGGCTATCCCCTCACTGACAGTCTATAGTTCAATGTCATAGAATTTGACTGATAACGACGGAGTGTTTCCTTGTTTGCCCTCTGTCAGTTTTGGGTGTGATACCTGCTTCTTTTAGCTATTGTATCTGTGAGTTTCTCTTTACCTCTTTTAACTAATATCTGACTCTCCAACCTCAAGTTTACTTATTCCTTACATTAAGATGTCTCTATTTGTGTTACTCTGTGGTTCCCCTGTCTCAGTTACATTAATCTTATCTACATATACTTTGCTCCATATTTTATCTATCCAAGTACAGTAAATGTATGTATAGATAAACCCGCATGTTGCAGATATATATGAAACATACACACTTTTCCATGTATCTCTTCTTGCCTCCCTGCTCCTCACACCTTACACACACACACACACACACACACACACACCTCTACTAACTGTAAATATATTAAAAAGCATTTTCTACCCAAAGATTTAGTCCTATGCGTTCTTTGGGTTTTATAACTCTGGGTTGTCCATTAGGTTTCTGGTACATTATAAGCTAATATTTGCATACATTATAAGACATTTCTCTGCTTTGCTTTTTGTGTGGACATCCAGTTGTTGCAGGACCATGATTTCTCCACTGAACTCCTTTGTCAAAAAGCAGTCAGCCAGATAGCCATGCATTCTTCCCTGGTCTCCTCCTTCTGCTCCATGTATCTCCCTGCTTATCTACATATGGTTACTATGATCGATTATTCATTTATTATCAAGGAATAGATAAATAATGTCCTAAAATCAAATATAACCCTACATCTTTGTTCGTTTTCAACTCTGTTTTGCTTGTTGGAGATCTTATAAAACTCCAAATCTCCTTGTCAGTTTCAACCAAAAATGAAGAGGAAAAAAAAAAAAAAAAAAGATTCCAGAATCCAGAATGTAAACTCAGATTACATTGGGTCTATAAGTCAGTTTAGATAGAATCAAAAGGTTGATAATATTAGTGTTTCTAACCTGTGTGAGTCAGAATTTCATCTCCATGACAAACACCTGAAAGACATAATTTGAGAGGGACTAAGGTGTGTTTTGACTCAAGTTTTCAAATGCCTTAGTCCATTTTCAGCTGCCTTCCTTGTTTTCGAGCCCCTGAGAAGATGGACAGAGACTGGAGAAGGAAGATGTTTCCTTCATGGCATCTAGGAAACAAAGAGGCATGACAGGACTTGTGAGGACCAGCAGGTACCATCTAAAGCCACACCTACTTCCTCCAATGTCTGTTCTCCATGTTTGTATGACCTCTCCCTTCAAAGTTTGAAGTCATCAATGAACTAAACCATTAATGGGGCTAGAATAGTGGCTCAACACTTAAGACCTCTTGCTGCTCTTACAGATGACCTAGCTTAGGTTCCCAGCACCCATACATTAGCTTGCCTCCATTAGTAACTCTGTTTCCTGGGATCAGACACCATCTTCTAGTCTTTACAGGTCCTAGGCATTCACATAGTACACATACAGGCAGGCAAATCACTCATCTACATAAAATAAAAATAAATGTAAAATGTATATTGATACATAAGAACCCTCACAGGCCACTCGGTCCTGGAAATGTACTCAGAGAAGTGCTTTACTACTCTACTAGTTGGCTCTCCATTCGGCGAGGCTGACAATCAAAATTAGCCCTTGCCCAGCTTACATCTGTACATCCATTATTGACTCTTGTCTAACTTCTCTCAGCCGTGTGTTCTGATTGTTGCATACGTTTTGCAAATGTTTGTAAATATTATTTACCAAACAGTCCATACATTTCTACTATTTTTATGGCACTGATTTCACATTGATTACTGTTGTCATTCTTTTTTATTTTTAATTTTTATTATTTATTTATTTATTTATGGAAGGGTTTATTGTTTTTCTTTTTTACATATACTGTTTACACATATATACAATAAACTACCTACAACAAGAAGAACCATGAAACAATCAGGAATTATATAAATGTTGCATTCATAGTGTTTTGGCTACTTGTATTTGGCAGCCTTGAAGAAAACATCTTTCCTATCTTGGTGCATCTAAAATTCTGAATGTAAATCCATGTCTATCATATCTTATCTTTATCAATTTAAAACATCTATCTAGACCCAAAAATATATTAACCCCTAAACAACTAAGCTTAATTATAAAACTAAACTATCTGGTCTTCAACCCCATCAAAGACTTGAGAAGGAATAAAATTAATTACCTGAATTTTTATTATTTTGAATTTTTAATGTATAATTTGTTCACTTTACATCTTTTCTGTATCCCCCTTCCTTGTAACCTCCTGACCCCACCCTCCCTCCCTTATACCCTCTCTCTCTCCCCTCTAGTCCTCAGAAAAGGGGAGCCCTCCTCCCCTAACATCTGACCTCAACCTATCAAGTTTCATCTGGACTGCTTGTATTCTCTTCCTCTACGGCCTGGCAAGGCTGCCCCACCAGGAGGAAGTGATCAATGTGTAGGAGCCAGAGTCCATGTCAGAAGTACTTCCTACTCCCCACATTATGGGACCCACAAGGAGCCTGGGCTGCCTATCTACTTCATCTGAGCAGAGGGTCTAGGTCCTCACCATGCATGGTCCTTGGTTGGTGCATCAGTCTTTGCAGCACCCCCCCCCCTCCTCTGCCCAGATTTGTTGGCTCCCCTGGTCTCCTTGTGGAGGTCCTGATCCTTCTGGGTTCCTCTATTGCCCAACTCTTCCATAAGACTCCCTGTGCTCCACCCTGGAGTTTGGCTGTGCTTTCTCAGCATCTGCTTGCATCTCCTGCTGCGTGGAGTCATTCAGAGGACCTCTATGGTAGGCTTCCTCCCTGTTCCTTCTCTTCAACTGCTTCCAGTGTATATTCTATTGGTCCTTCTGAATGAGAATTAAGCATTCTCCCTAGAGTCTTCCTTGTTATTTAATACTGTTACCATTCTATACAACACAATTGAACTCAGATTCTGCAACAACACGAAGGCCTCTTATTCTAAGAGTATTTTTCTATATTCCATCTGTCTCTTTATATAGACAATACTGTTCATCTTCAAAATAAAGACAGTCTCCTTCTTTTTGCATCTACCTTTTCTTCTTCTTGCCCATTTCACGAACTATTAAGTTCCAGCACACGTTAAGTAGACATGGTGATGGGAAAATCATTAATATGTATGATGTTAATTGGATCTTTAAAGCCTTTTTATTACATGTATTAATTCAGACATCTCTGGGGACTTCACTTATGTCACTGTGCCCTGGAGAAGGTAAAAGGACAAGCTGGAGGAGTCAGTTTCCTCTTTTCACCATGGGAGACCCAGGGATCAAACTCAGGTTGTCAGGCTGGTTGTAATAGGCCATTTCTTCTTGTTGGAATTTTGTGGATGAAATTTACCAAGTCATGAAAATCTAATTCAGGGATCTGGTGCAATGGCTCAGCAGTTAAGACCACTAGCTGCTCTTGTAGAAGTCTCAGGTTCAGTTCTCAGTACCACATGACAGCTCACTGCCATCTGAAACCTATATGAAGACAGATGGATCTCTGGCACTTGCTAACCAATGAACATACCCTACTTAGTGAGGTGTTGACCAGTAAGAGACCCTGTCTCAAAAGAAAGCTATACCATGCAAGCCTGATCTCTGCCCACCACATTTGCACACACAGACACACACATACACACACACAGACACACACAGACACACACACACACATGCACAAACACACACAAAGAAGTTGCTATAGATACGTTTGGAGATTCAGAATTCACCTATTATGTGAAGTTTTGAGCTGTACTGCTGGTTATAGAAGAGTACAAGTAACATCGTGAATGGAGAAAGGAGAATCTGTTTCACACAGGCCTCGTTGGAATCAGGGAGTGTTTATGGAAATCAGGCTCTGTGCCAGGCTCTTTGACAAGCAGCGTTCCTGAGCTCCTTCCTTCGTTCCTACATGATGGAATGGCTATTTCGTCTCATGGCCAACTTCAACAGAGAGATTGCTACACTTAGTTTAGCCTCATTGAAAATGGCACTGCAATCGATCTCGTCCAAGGACCAATAGTCTTTGCATCTCAGAGAATCCCATTACCTGGAAAACTTTACTCAATTTCTCTTCTTTTGGTGGAATTGCCTTCTTTGCTTAATTACAAGCATAGTGTTTTCCCACAGGCGATATAATACCTACTTACCCTAAATACCTCAAAGGCAAAAAAAAAAAAAAAAAAAAAAAAAAAAAAAAAAAGCTTAAAGTGTTAAGTAAAATTGATTTGTTCAGACCAGATCGAAAACAGCATTTCTGCTCACTGGTTAATCAATGTAAATTTTGCTAATGCCATAAGTAATCAAACCCACTTGTAAACGAACACATGTGAAACCCATTTCACCCATCCTTATTGTCTATTTAATGACACTTTGCTTTCACTAAGGAAGTTTTGTGCTGCCAAAACAATATTTTCCCAGGGAAATCTTATTGTGTAGGATGTGTTGTGTTCTGGGTGTGGTAGCAGATGTGTGCAAAATAGTACAGAATTTTTTTTCAGTGTGAGAGACTCCTGGGTTATTTGTAAACTTAAAACAAGCCTCAGACACCAGGCATAAATGTGGTACACATATATACTTTCAGGGGAAACACTCTTACATACAAAAATATGTAACTTAAATGTCATGCTCATGGATAGACAGGAGCCTAGCGTAGTCGTCCTCTGAGAGGCTCCATCCTGCAGCAGATCGATACAAATGCTGAGACAACCAAACATTAGGTGGAACATGGGAAGCCTTGTGGAAAAGTGGGGGAAGGATGGAAGGAATGTGAGGAGGGGACAAGAACTCCACAAGAAGACCAACAGAGCCAACTAACCTGGGTCCAGGCAGGCATAGAGAGACTGAAGCACCAAGCAAGGACTATGCATGGACTGGACCTAGGCCCTCTACACAAAATAGATAACCCATGGGCAGCTTAGTCCTCATGTGGGTCCTGTAGCAAAGGGAGCTGGGCCTTCTCTGACACAGACTCCGTTGCCTGCTTTTCCATCACTTCCCTCTGGTGGGCTGCCTTGTCTGGTCTCGGTGGAAGAAGATGTACTCAGTACTGATGTGACTTGATGTGCTGGGGTGGGCTGGGGCGGGGACTCCTTTTCTGAGCAGTAAGAGAGGGAAATAGGGGGGAAAGAGAGGGAAAGTGGGACCAGGAGGAGAGGTGGGAGGAGGCTACAATTGAGATGTAAAGTGAATTATTTAAAAAGGAAAAAAAAAAAAAAAAAAAAAAAAACAGCTCAGCTATTAGCTGTGTCAGGTTTACACACAGTCATTACAAAGAGGGTATCTTCATTAGTGACCAGGAGGGTAAGTCCTTACAGCTCACTGAGTCTTATTTTTTGACATTTTTCTTATGGTGACAAATGGTAGTTTGTTGAAAGAAAAATGTTAATTATGGCTGTAGCTCCTTGGATAAATATGTCGTACCAAACACACAAACTATGACCAGTGCTATATTTTATTATCAAAGTTTCAATAAATATCAATTTTTTTTTAAATTTTAAACTTTTTATCGATTCCTTGTCAGTTTTGCATCATGCAACCCAGTCCCACTCACCTTCCTGTGGCCTCATATCTGCCCTTCATACTTGCAACCTTCTCCCAAAATGAAAACATAGATACAGAGAAAGAAAACAAAGCAGAAAAACACCTTAGCATGGAATCTGTAGTGTGTCACAGTGTGTCTCACACAGCATAGCCTCTGTCCACACATCTTTACTTGCAAATGTTCATGTGGATCAGCAGGACTGGCCCTTTCACGTGTTCCAATCATTCACAGAAGATATAGATTTTGAGGTGGACCAACTCAGAGCCTTGGATCAGGGCCTAAGTAGCAGCCCAGTTGGTCAGTGTGAGGCTTTCCCTTATCCACACCACAGGGAGAGCTCTCTAGCACTGCTCTGACTAGGCTGCCCAATGCTACCATGGCAGGAAGCAAGGTCTCCTCTCCTTTTCTCATGCCCTTGCACAAGCTCACCTGCACCCACACCTCCAGAGCCAGCTCCACTGTGAAGCCAGTCAAGGCATGGGGCCCACTCTCCCAATTCCTGTACCTTGAGAAGAGCTGGGCCAACTCTCCTGCTCTCACACACTCCAGGCTAGCTCACCAGGTCTTTGCTATCAGGGCCACCTCCACTGTGTTGCTCTGGCAAGGTACAGGGCCTGTTTTCCTGAGGGCTGCAGGGGGTGAAGGACAGGGCCAGCTCACCCAACTGCTGCAGGTGGTGAGAGTCCAGGGCGGGGAAGGCATCACCCTCAACACAGCTTTCCCATGCTCTCACCCTCGGGGTGGGCAAGCTCCCTGTACCCACACCGTCAGGGTCAGCTCTGCTGTGCTGTGCTGTGCTGTTCAGGCGAGGTACAGGGCTGGTTCTCCTGAATGTTGCAGGTGGTGAGAGGCAGAGCTTCGTGCTGTGTGGGCAAGGGCATGTCTTCCATACAGCTTCACCCCACCTGTACCATGGGCCAGAGGGCAGGTCTGTGGGTGGCATGGTGGTCTGCAGGTCTCTGTCTGTCTTCCTCCTCCCAATATGTGCTGCCTGGATTTGATTTGATTTGGTTTGGTTTGATTTTCATGTGTCCTGGACATAAAACAGCTTTGGCCACCAAGCCAGGCATCAAGCCGGGATGAACAAAGGACTGCCATCTGCTCATCTGCTCCACCCCTGACTGATATAAGAACACCACCAACAAGGTGTCTCTTGCCAGGGATGGGAGAGGGGCAAACACCAATTTTTAATGAATTAATGTCACGGAATTATGCTAGAGTCATACGAAACAGGACACATGGACTATTTTTTATGCATACACCTCCTGAAGGTACCAAATGCCCTGGGGGTTTATCCTGAAGTAGCATGTCAGCTAAAGGGTGTTTTAATGAAAAACCTCAGTCGCATACTTTGACTTGCATTGTTAGGAGGCCTTTGGAGAGAGGATGCTGGCTTTCAGCTCTCCTGAGCTGTCCGTCAGCATCCGAGCCCCTGTCTTCTTTTTCTAATATATATGTCCATTGTGCAAACCAAGTTTCTCAGTCATACATATTCTCTTCACCTTGTAACCCTTCAAAATAAAGTAGCCACTGGTCCCTGGAAGCTTCTGGTGACAGCCAAGAGCGATCACACATCTCTAAGACCAAAAGCTCGCTGGGTTGTTCAGACAGATTCTTCTTGTCTCTGACACGAGCTTCTGGAAAATGTTCTTGGAGACTGAGGAGAGGAGCAGGAAGCCAGAGTATGTGCTCCGAGGTCTGTTCCTGTTTCAAAGGAAATGGGTTAAAATGTGAAAATAAGGTTTGGGTGTAAATGAAGGCTGATCCAGGGCAAATATTCTTCAAAGCCACAAAAAAAAAAATGGTCTGGTGATCTGATGACATAGACTTTAGGCTCTGAGTGATCATTTCAGCGGAAAAGTAAACTCAATTTTCTTTGCATAGACATCCATCAGAAGGTCAGTGGCTGTCAGAAAAGTGGCTCTGACTTCTGCAAGTAAGGACAAGCATGTGCTCTGACCTCCACAGAGCCAAACAAAACCCAGCAGAGTCCTGAAATAAAATCAGCTCTGCCCATGAGTGCTGAAGATATCTTGTTGAGATGAGGCCAAGTGCAGGCCAAGAGAGTGGTAGGACCCAAGAGCAATGCTGGAAAACCCTAGAGCCAGGCACCTTGA